>NC_034184.2:14308207-14503207 GCF_002021735.2 Oncorhynchus kisutch
TCTGGTCCTGTCTTTAAGAGTACCTGTACAGTGTAGCTAATGAACAAACCCCTGCTCTTGTTGTTTCTAGTGACAGAGGAAGACGAAGGGAAGGACCTTCTGAGAGACAAAGTATCTCTCTACAAGGGTGACATCACCATCCTCGAGGTCGATGCCATAGTTAACGCAGGTACGATGCTTTGTTATTCATTTACATTGGTTTGATGCAGGAGTTTGTCAAACTATGGCTAAATACGTTTGCACTGCTTTAATGCTGATGTTTATGAAACAAGCCATGCCTATGGTGAACAGTTGTTTCACACTACAACCTCATGACATGCAGTTTGTCTGTGTTTGCTAATGCTGATGTTTATGAAACAAGCCATGCCTATGGTGAACAGTTGTTTCACACTACAACCTCATGACATGCAGTTTGTCTGTGTTTGTTAATGCTGGTAAGGTGCTTTTAAAATTGAGTTACACTGGTTTAATGTAGGAAGCTGTGAAACAAGCAAAACCATGTTTTTTCTGTGTCTTATTTCTGGTAAGGTGCTTTATAAATGAACTTTCAACAGTTCAGAGAGTTTGAAATCAGCAAAGCTGTGGTTTTTCATCATCTATGGAACGTTTTTTCACGCTACTAACTTACAACATGCAGTCAGTGTGATTTATGAGTTTGCTGCCCTCTAGTGTTGGTGGGTGTAAAGTGCTGACTCTTTTTGGATTGATTGGTGGATTGTGGGTCGTAGAAACAAATATGGTGAATCATTGACTTTGAGCAGTTCTGTAGTAGTTCATTGTGGGGTGAGAGAAAACATCATTCCTATTTCAGGCTTTGGCTGCTAAGACTTGCCTTGAGGGCCACACTTTTTGTGGGCCTGTGTGGGATACAGTGAATGATGTGAGCGTATGTTTTTAATGTAGAGGTAAGAGTAATGTGGTTACTAGTAGTCTGGTTAATTAACAGCCCGTTATCTGTAGAAGCTCGCTAATTGTGTGTGTGTGTGTGTGTGTTCTCTTACTGGTATTTTATTCTGACAGGTGGTTTGAGAGATTAGCAGAATAGTAAGTTGTTCACTTCCTTGTCTGTTGTTATTCACACCAACCTATGGCAGAGCGCCTGTGTTACTTACCATCTACTTACTGTATTGCAGAGAGCCAGAACAATATGAAACATTGTGCTAAATAGCAGAATAGGGACCCATGCATTTTTTGGTGATAGGATTGTGTTCCAATTATTGTTAGTTGTGAGGATGTTATTACTGTAGAGAGAGATTATGTTATTACTGTAGAGAGAGATTATGTTATTACTGTAGAGAGAGATTGTGTTATTACTGTAGAGAGAGATTGTGTTATTACTGTAGAGAGATTATGTTATTACTGTAGAGAGAGATTGTGTTATTACTGTAGAGAGAGATTGATAGATTTGATCTCAATGGTTATTACTGTCTCCTGTGTAACCAGCTGTTTTTATGCACATTAGCATCTTGGTACATAACCTCTATTGGAGCCAGCAGCATCTGTACTCACACTCAAAAGACCCAAATAACAGAGAATATTAGCATAGGGGAAGTGTCGGGATGCCTGTGTCTTTTATGTATGGATGCATACGGCCAGCTGGAATGTTTATTGTTCTATATCAGCCTAGAAAGCAGAAACATAATGCTTACACTGTAAGTGTTGCATCTAAACTATGTAGCCCCTTTCCTGCAGTCAAATGACCAAATCGCCCTCTAGTGGCCTCATGGGTTGAATGCTATAAATACTTTTTATAATTTCATAACTATTAAACATTATTTAAAAATTACCCACTAAAATCCAGTGAATTTATGTCGAATGGTTTTGTTATATTTCAGTCTTCTGTGACGTATATAAAGTGTAATATTGGGATGCAAACACAAAATGTTATATATTTTTTAAGTGCATAACCATGTGTGTGAGGTGTATACTTTTGTTTCAAAGTAGATTTGTTTAAGACTACCAAGAAACAATTCCGTCTGAACTCATACAAGTCTCTCTTGAGGCTAACCTGTGTAAACAAAGGCTAAAACATTATTTGGAATACAAACATGACTTTCTGGCTTTTCTAATTTCACTAACAATTAAAAAACTTCAGGAGAACATTTCATGTCTGTGTGACATAGTGCTGTGTGCTCTGTCTGTATGCTCTGTGTGTATGCCCTGTGTGTGTAATGTCTGCACAGCAAACTCAAGGGTGTACATTTAACTCTGACAGTGTAAAATGTACACTATTTTCAGTGAACATATGAGTCCCACTGAACTGGTGTTAAAATAACACTTTTGAAAGTGTTAAAGATGTAACTATGTTGCAGTGATCCCTCTTTAACTCTTAACGTGTTCAAATGAACTTGATTGTGGTGTTTGCATAGCTCTACTGTAGAGTAATACGCAACACCTACAGTGTAAAACATAACACTTGATTTAGAGTAAACTGGACTCACTTTTCTTAATGCTGACGCTGTTACACTTTCTCAGTGTAGGAAACTAACACCTGTAGTGTTACAGTAAATAATTTTGGGGTGTTGACTTTAGGGATGAACGATCTATCGGTGAGCATATCGGAATCGGACGATATTAGCTGAAAATGCTAACATCGGTACTGGCCCAATGTCTAGTTTAACGCCGATGTGCAAAACCGATGTCAAAGCTGACGTGCATACGTATATAACGTAAGTAGCTGACGTGCATACCTATATAACGTAAGTAGATGACGTGCATACCTATATAACGTAGGTAGATGACGTGCATACCTATATAACGTAGGTAGATGACGTGCATACCTATATAACGTAAGTAGATGACGTGCATACCTATATAACGTAGGTAGATGACGTGCATACCTATATAACGTAGGTAGATGACGTGCATACCTATATAACGTAGGTAGATGACGTGCATACCTATATAACGTAGGTAGATGATGTGCATACCTATATAACGTAGGTAGATGACGTGCATACCTATATAACGTAGGTAGATGACGTGCATACCCATATAACGTAGGTAGATGACGTGCATACCTATATAACGTAAGTAGATGACGTGCATACCTATATAACGTAGGTAGATGACGTGCATACCTATATAACGTAAGTAGATGACGTGCATACCTATATAACGTAGGTAGATGACGTGCATACCTATATAACGTAAGTAGATGACGTGCATACCTATATAACGTAGGTAGATGACGTGCATACCTATATAACGTAAGTAGATGACGTGCATACCTATATAACGTAGGTAGATGACGTGCATACCTATATAACGTAGGTAGATGACGTGCATACCTATATAACGTAGGTAGATGACGTGCATACCTATATAACGTAAGTAGATGACGTGCATACCTATATAACGTAGGTAGATGACGTGCATACCTATATAACGTAAGTAGATGACGTGCATACCTATATAACGTAAGTAGATGTGCATACCTATATAACGTAAGTAGCTGACGTAATGACGCCACGAACAATACAGCGCTACACAGAACAAAAGCAGAAAGATACTAAGCGCACACTTCCAACAACTAAACACGTTCAAGTTGAGCAGTCATTTGAAAGAGTAAGAACATTTCAGCGAGACAACTCAAAAGCGAAATCCATTAATGCCAAGATTATGGAATTCATTATGCTGCTTGCTATGGGCGTCACAGCTGACATTTGGCCCAGCTATGTCAGCCCCATGAGCATGCTGAGTCTGACAGCACAGTGGGTCGACAAGGATTTTGTACTGAGGAAAGCCGTATTGCATGCTCAAGAATGTGTTGCCATTTCAATGGCATTTGAGAACATGTTTGAAACTTGGGAACATGAAAATACTCCTAGCTCTATTTGAACAACTGACTGGAGAAATAAGCTCATCAACAGCGTCTGCAGCAGACGTGATACCCTCTGTCATGGCATTGAAACGCCTGTTCAACAAAACTGCAGACAGACCGTGGGGTTAAACCTTACAAAAGTACCCGAGGCTGTGAACAAGAAATTTGGTGGTATTCTCTCTGAGCCTGTTTACTGTGCTGCCACCATGCTCAGTGCTAAGTACAAGGACCACTACTTCGATGCAGATAAGAAACAAGGTTTACGTGAAATGTTACATACACAGCTGGACAAGATGGAAACGGACACAGTGACAGTGCGCACCGAGGAAGAGAGGCCACAGACAGACAGAGATGGACAAGATGGAAACGGACACAGTGACAGTGGGCACCGAGGAAGAGAGGCCACAGACAGACAGAGATGGACAAGATGGAAACGGACACAGTGACAGTGGGCACCGAGGAAGAGAGGCCACAGACAGACAGAGATGGACAAGATGGAAACGGACACAGTGACAGTGGGCACCGAGGAAGAGAGGCCACAGACAGACAGAGCTGGACAAGATGGAAATGGACACAGTGACAGTGGGCACCGAGGAAGAGAGGCCACAGACAGACAGAGATGGACAAGATGGAAACGGACACAGTGACAGTGGGCACCGAGGAAGAGAGGCCACAGACAGACAGAGCTGGACAAGATGGAAATGGACACAGTGACAGTGGGCACCGAGGAAGAGAGGCCACAGACAGACAGAGCTGGACAAGATGGAAATGGACACAGTGACAGTGGGCACTGAGGGAGAGAGGCCACAGACAGACAGAGCTGGACAAGATGGAAACAGACAGTAACAGTGGGCACCGAGGAAGAGAGGCCACAGACAGACAGAGCTGGACAAGATGGAAATGGACACAGTGACAGTGGGCACCGAGGAAGAGAGGCCACAGACAGACAGAGCTGGACAAGATGGAAATGGACACAGTGACAGTGGGCACCGAGGAAGAGAGGCCACAGACAGACAGAGCTGAAACTTCACTGCTTGACATGTATGATGAAATCCTGGTTGGGACTGAAACGACTGAACAAATGAACAACGAAACAGAACAGCAAGTAAGTGAAAGAAATATGTTTTGATGATGTTTTACTGGTAATGGGGACATATGTAAATGCCAACAAAATAACGTTTTGGTCAGTGTATTATTTAACCAGGCAAGTCAGTTAGGAACAAATTATTATTTACAATGATGGCCTACCCCGGCCAAACGCGGACGACGCTCAGCCAATTGTGCACCGCGCTATGGGAATCCCAATCACGACCGGATGTGATACAGCCTGGATTCAAACCAGGGACTGAAGTGACGTCTCTTGCACTGAGATGCAGTGCCTTAGACCACTATGTGTGTGTGTGTGTTAACTATTTAACTGTACTAGAATGCTTAAAAGGCCGTTAAAGTTTTTAAATATCGGATATCGGTAAGGTTTGCTTTTGGCAAGTAAAATATCGGATATCGGTATCGGGCAAAAATGTCATATCCCTAGTTGTTTTAACACTTTATGGTTTAAATCCTAATTTGCATTTTTCCCAGGGTGCCATTTTTCAACACCCATGACTGTATTTGTTAGTGACAGAGACATGGTTATTGAAGTCTTTCATTTTAAGCCTGTGGCTTTCACCAAGTGAGTTTCTGGGCTAATTCTATAATTCAAATTAAACTCTGACAATACATTACATGTATCCTAAGACCTTACTTATTGGCCTAGTTGATGGCCTAGTTTTACTCCAACACAGTGGTGTTAGGAAACACCAGGTTTACATACCACATCAGACCTGCAAGTCACATTATCCTGGCTTGCAAAGTGGTGTATCCAACAGTTTGCATTTTTATTCATGCGCAACCTGCATTCAGAATGACTGTCATAAAAAACACTACCTAAATAATTTAAACCAGAACAACCATTTCAATAATGGGGGCAATAAATCTAACTGATTGGATTAAAAAGTATGTTATTTATCTTTGTGTAACATAAGATGAACCAATTAATTAATGTACATGCAAAAACGCAGATATTAAAAACAATCCTAAAAAGTAATCTACCTGCATAGCATGCTGGGAAATATGATAGTGATAGGTGTAGTTTTGATGGGACTGTTTTACTCTCAATAACAATACCTGTGGTTATTAACACCAGCAATGGGGTTATTTTAGTGTTCATGAGTGTTCATTCATTTCACTCTGACAGAATTCATTTAACTTCTGAATCCACACAGAAAAATCTAAACTGGTGTGTGTGTGTAACATAGTGCTGCCTCCTCCTCAGCTTTTATCAGGACTTCAGGGTGATTTAAATCTCCTATTACAGTTAAATTATTAGGATCATTGAGTTTCTAATTCTTCCTTAATTATGTTTAGACAGAGGTCGGACAGCAGGTGCTCAATATGTCACCTGGGGTGGTGAGCTGTCGGGAGAGAGAGAGAGCAGGGCAGGAGGGGGCTGTGTGTATCTGTTTGTGGAGTTGGAGGGTGGACATTAATGGACTAGCTCCCTGTCTGATCAGGCAGATGGCACTATGTAACCTGCTGTTAAGAGTAGTGTCTACATGGAGGGGGGCAAATGTCTACCACCACCATACTGGATATCTGGGCACAGCCCCCAATCCTATCCTACCTCCCTGCCAGCTACAGTATGTCCTTGTTTTTCATTTTTTCCCCCCTTTTTGCTTTGCCTCTTGTCGTCATTAATCAGGATCCGTTCACTTTTCTGTTTCATCCCTCCTCTATGTTCCTGGACTTTCATTCCTAGCCCAGTCAGTGACTCATCTTGTTAAAGCTGTCTACAAACACTGAAGCCTTGATTAAACTGAGATTAAACTGGCTGCTGCTTTAATGCTGAGTCCAGGAATGAGAGGCTTTTATAGTGTGTGTGTGTGCGTGCGTGTGTGCATTGCGAAGAAAGAGTGTGTGTGTGGAGTCAAATAAGATCTGCTGCTTGAGTAAAGTGAGATCCAGGAGTGGTAAGCTTATATAGCAGCCAGACCTCCCCATACAGGGACTGGTGGTCGTCTCTTATAGCAGCCAGACCTCCCCGTACAGGGACTGGTGGTCGTCTCTTATAGCAGCCAGACCTCCCCGTACAGGGACTGGTGGTCGTCTCTTATAGCAGCCAGACCTCCCCGTACAGGGACTGGTGGTCATCTCTTATAGCAGCCAGACCTCCCCGTACAGGGACTGGTGGTCATCTCTTATAGCAGCCAGACCTCCCCGTACAGGGACTGGTGGTCATCTCTTATAGCAGCCAGACCTCCCCGTACAGGGACTGGTGGTCGTCTCTTATAGCAGCCAGACCTCCCCGTACAGGGACTGGTGGTCATCTCTTATAGCAGCCAGACCTCCCCGTACAGGGACTGGTGGTAGTCTCTTATAGCAGCCAGACCTCCCCGTACAGGGACTGGTGGTTGTCTCTTATAGCAGCCAGACCTCCCCGTACAGGGACTGGTGGTTGTCTCTTATAGCAGCCAGACCTCCCCGTACAGGGACTGGTGGTCGTCTCTTATAGCAGCCAGACCTCCCCCGTACAGGGACTGGTGGTCGTCTCTTATAGCAGCCAGACCTCCCCGTACAGGGACTGGTGGTCGTCTCTTATAGCAGCCAGACCTCCCCGTACAGGGACTGGTGGTCATCTCTTATAGCAGCCAGACCTCCCCGTACAGGGACTGGTGGTAGTCTCTTATAGCAGCCAGACCTCCCCGTACAGGGACTGGTGGTTGTCTCTTATAGCAGCCAGACCTCCCCGTACAGGGACTGGTGGTCGTCTCTTATAGCAGCCAGACCTCCCCTTACAGGGACTGGTGGTCGTCTCTTATAGCAGCCAGACCTCCCCGTACAGGGACCGGTGGTCATCTCTTATAGCAGCCAGACCTCCCCGTACAGGGACTGGTGGTCGTCTCTTATAGCAGCCAGACCTCCCCGTACAGGGACTGGTGGTCGTCTCTTATAGCAGCCAGACCTCCCCGTACAGGGACTGGTGGTCGTCTCTTATAGCAGCCAGACCTCCCCGTACAGGGACTGGTGGTCGTCTCTTATAGCAGCCAGACCTCCCCGTACAGGGACTGGTGGTCGTCTCTTATAGCAGCCAGACCTCCCCGTACAGGGACTGGTGGTCGTCTCTTATAGCAGCCAGACCTCCCCGTACAGGGACTGGTGGTCGTCTCTTATAGCAGCCAGACCTCCCCGTACAGGGACTGGTGGTCGTCTCTTATAGCAGCCAGACCTCCCCGTACAGGGACTGGTGGTCGTCTCTTATAGCAGCCAGACCTCCCCGTACAGGGACTGGTGGTCGTCTCTTATAGCAGCCAGACCTCCCCGTACCGGGACTGGTGGTCGTCTCTTATAGCAGCCAGACCTCCCCGTACAGGGACTGGTGGTCGTCTCTTATAGCAGCCAGACCTCCCCGTACAGGGACTGGTGGTCGTCTCTTATAGCAGCCAGACCTCCCCGTACAGGGACTGGTGGTCGTCTCTTATAGCAGCCAGACCTCCCCGTACAGGGACTGGTGGTCGTCTCTTATAGCAGCCAGACCTCCCCGTACAGGGACTGGTGGTCGTCTCTTATAGCAGCCAGACCTCCCCGTACAGGGACTGGTGGTCGTCTCTTATAGCAGCCAGACCTCCCCGTACAGGGACTGGTGGTCGTCTCTTATAGCAGCCAGACCTCCCCGTACAGGGACTGGTGGTCGTCTCTTATAGCAGCCAGACCTCCCCGTACAGGGACTGGTGGTCGTCTCTTATAGCAGCCAGACCTCCCCGTACAGGGACTGGTGGTCGTCTCTTATAGCAGCCAGACCTCCCCGTACAGGGACTGGTGGTCGTCTCTTATAGCAGCCAGACCTCCCCGTACAGGGACTGGTGGTCGTCTCTTTTAGCAGCAGCCAGACCTCCCCATACAGGGACTGGTGGAACTCTCTTATAGCAGCCATAACCCCCCCCCCTATAACAGGGAGTGGTGGTCGTCTTTTATAGAAGCCAGACCTCCCCGTACAGGGACTGGTGGTAGTCTCTAATAGCAGCCAGACCTCCCTGTACAGGAACTGGTGGTTGTCTCTTATAGCAGCCAGACCCCCTCCATACAGGGACTGGTGGTAGTCTCTTATAGCAGCCAGACCCCCCATACAGGGACTGGTGGTAGTCTCTTATAGCAGCCAGACCTCCCCGTACAGGGACTGGTGGTAGTCTCTTACAGCAGCCAGACCTCCCTGTACAGGGGCCGATGGTTGTCTCTTATAGCAGCCAGACCCCTCCATACAGGGACTGGTGGTAGTCTCTTATAGCAGCCAGACCTCCCCATACAGGGACTGGTGGTAGTCTCTTATAGCAGCCGGACAACCCCATACAGGGACTGGTGGTGGTGTCTTATAGCAGCCGGACACATCCATACAGGGGCTGGTGGTAGTGTCTTATAGCAGCCGGACCCCCCCCCCCCCCCCCCATACAGGGACTGGTGGTAGTCTCTTACAGCAGCCAGACCTCCCTGTACAGGGACTGGTGGTAGTCTCTTACAGCAGCCAGACCTCCCTGTACAGGGACTGGTGGTAGTCTCTTATAGCAGCCATACCCCCCATACAGGGACTGGTGGTTGTCTCTTATAGCATCCAGACCCCTCCATACAGGGACTGGTGGTAGTCTCTTATAGCAGCCAGACCCCCCATACAGGGACTGGTGGTAGTCTCTTATAGCAGCCAGACCTCCCCATACAGGGACTGGTGGTAGTCTCTTATAGCAGCCGGACAACCAAATACAGGGACTGGTGGTAGTCTCTTATAGCAGCCAGACTTCCCGTGTAGAGACTGGTGGTAGTCTCTTATAGCAGCCAGACTTCCCGTGTAGGGACTGGAGGTAGTCTCTTATAGCAGCCAGACTTCCCGTGTAGAGACTGGAGGTAGTCTCTTACAGCAGACAGACTTCCCATGTAGAGACTGGAGGTAGTCTCTTATAGCAGCCAGACGTCCCGTATAGAGACTGGAGGTAGTCTCTTATAGCAGCCATACTTCCCGTGTAGAGACTGGAGGTAGTCTCTTATAGCAGCCAGACTTCCCGTATAGAGACTGGAGGTAGTCTCTTATAGCAGCCAGACTTCCCGTATAGAGACTGGAGGTAGTCTCTTATAGCAGCCAGACTTCCCGTATAGAGACAGGAGGTAGTCTCTTTTAGCAGCCAGACCTCCCGTACAGAGACTCGAGGTAGTCTCTTATAGCAGCCAGACCTCCCGTACAGAGACTGGTTTTTCAACCATGCTGCCATTTTGTTTATCTTACTATTCATTTTGCATTCAACACACCATCACACAATGTACTGCTAAGTAGTTCATTAAATGCAGTGAGAGATGGGAGTTGGGATGAGGCTTGATTTGTCTCAGCTATTGATCCGCAGGGTGTGACTGACTGTGTTTGTGTGTGTGTTTCTGTTCCTCTGTGTCTCTGTGTGTGTGTGTCTGTGTTTCTCATAGACCAGTGTACATAATTCTGTTATTAGCGAGTAACGACCAGGAATGGCCCAGGCGTGCTTTGAAAAACAGGTGGAGCTGCTGTATGTCTTAATCTCACTGAGATTCGATAAATCTATTGGGTAATTTCACTGATTGTTAATCCGATGCATTTAGAAGGATTATCTGCAGTAATCTTAGTTGGATTAAGTGTCTAGCTGCCAGGAAAGAAAAAGAAAAACAGTGCAGATGACTTTGTGACTTCGTTCTGCATTTCAGGGGTCCCCATATCGCACACTAATCCCTATGGGCCCTGGTCAAAAGTAGTGCACTATATAGGGACTAGGGTGCCACTTGGGACAGTACCAGGATGATGGCATGAGGCTCAGTCAGGATTTACTGCTAATCCTTGTTATTTTATTTTTAAAACACAATTTAATGTTCAATCATTTCCCTCCCCCTCACTGTCCGTCTGTCACAAGGAAGAAATAGAGTACCATCTCAACTAAACTTCTAAACATTGCTACTCTACTGAACAGAATGAGGCCATAAAGATACCTTAGCAAGTGTGATTTGCGTGTGTGCATGCGTGCCTACGACTGTGTCGTGTGCGTGCGTGTATGTGTGTGCTTATGACTGTGTGGTGTGTGTGAAGGGGGAAAAAGTGTATTATAATGATGACTGGTGTAATTATAGGTGAAGAGGTTGATTCAGGATCCATTACCAGTCATTTAAGCAATAAGGCACGAGGGGGTGTGGTATATGACCATTATAAGGGCTGTTCTTATGCGCGACACAACGTGGAGTGCCTGGACACATGCCTTAGCCGTGGTATATACCACAAACCCCCGAGGTGCCTTATTGCTATTATAAACTGGTTACCAACGTAATTAGAACAGTAAAAATACATGTTTTGTCAAACCCATGGTATACGGTCTGATATACCACAGCTTTCAGCGTTCAGCATTCAGGGCTGGAACCACCCAGTTTATAAAAACCTTTATCCTCCCATCCCTCTATTCTTGCATGTGTCTGTATTCGATTGCCAATTTACTGTGTAAGGCATCTGCTTATGAGGCCAATCAAACATTCTAGAGGGTCTCAGCTAAGACGAGCGCTAGCCCAGCAGAACTGGGTTCACATACTATTTGACATCTTTCAAGTACATTTGTTTATTCTGACTGGAGTAGTACGTGGGTGAGGTATTGCTTTTGTGACAATTCTATCGGTTCCATACTTCCATTGCACCAGGCAAGCTCAATCAAGCCCAGATCAAGTATTTTAAAATCATTTTGAATAGTATTTGAACCCATCTCTGGAGTGCCCGCCACAGAGGTTATGGTTATTGGTATGCTGTGGTATGCAGCGAAGCCATTCACATTCATATCCACATAGCAGGTATTAGAGATTTGATTAGAGTATTAGTGAGGTATAATACAACCATCCACAGTCTGAATCTGTCTGTTTGTGGTGTGCAGGATGGTTCAAACAGTAGCCTACACTTTGTTTTATGATTGTGGTTGTTTTAAAGTCGTTTTTTCCCAGACTGCACTACACATTTCCAATTGAGACAATAAAGCGAATGATTGATTGAAAAGACAATGTTTCAAAGAAACCTGTAGGCTAACTTGTATGGAATTGGTAAAGGCAGCTATAAAACAATATTTTTTCATTGAACAATATCGTTGGAAGGACCTTTTTAGTCTTTGTTATCATTATTTGAATTAATTAAACTATGTTTGTTTGTGAAATCCTGAGTCGTTTCACACAGTGGAAATTAAATTTCCACATACAGGTATAGGATCTTAATTTGATCACCCTGCAATGCAGGACATTTAAAACGTTTAGTGTATTTGAGGTTTAAAATGGCTTCTGTTTTTAATTTCTTTTAAGTTTTTAATTTCAGACTTGATTTTCCCTTACGAAAAATGTATCAACCCATAACAAAATGTCAATTTATTATAATCCACAAAATATTTCAAATGTCCTGTTGCTGCAGGACTTTTTTCCTGCTGTAGCAAACTGGCTCAAATTAAGATCCTACATCTGTAGCAATTAATTCTGTAGCACTGTGTGTGTGTGTGTGTCTCCCATAGCGTCAGCTCGGTTCTTAGCAGGCAAAATTAGTTTTCAAATCACTTTCTGGATGACCAGTTATTGTTTAATTGAAAAAATTGTGTTGTCACCTTCGTTAATTGTTCTAGTAACTGACAACAGTGGTAATAGGCGTTGAAATGTAAATTGCTCTCTGCTTCTGCTGTTATTATTATTCCCACAACAAGGGTTCCACTAGAATGAAAAAAATCCATGAAAAAAAGAAAAAAAGTTGGGAATGGAATGGATTTACAAAGTACGTGTTCATTTTTGTATAGCTTTATGTTGATGAGGGCTCTTTTAGTGACAGTTGTTTTGCTAATGGAGGCCTACTTTCTGACAGGGCACTGTGCGCGCGTGGTTGTGGGTGCGTGCGTGTGTGCGCACTGTGTAGCATTGGCTAATGGTGTTTAATGTTCAAAGCACATTACATGTCTCCCTGAGTCACCCAGTCTTAATGGAGGAAATAGAGGCTACTTCCCAAATGGGACCCTATTCCCTATTTAGTGCACTACTTTTGACAGAGACCATAGGGCCCTGGTCAAAAGGTAGTACTCTACATAGCGAATAGGGTGCTGTTTGAAACACAGCCAGAGAACTTCTATACTAATCTGAAGATGGCATCACTGAGTTCTGTACTTGGCAGAGAGGAGATGCAGAGTGAAAAAAGGACATTTAGAATATTCTCAGCTTTCAGAGTGCTCTGCCTCTTGTCTGTAGACAAACTCCTAAAAAGAAAAGAGGCTTATTGAATGATGATTGGCTTCCACTCCGTCATGGTTCATCATTATGTAATAACTTTTGAAAGTGTGATATGTAGCCTAATGTTTAAAAGGAGTAGAGTTTGATATATCCTCGCTATGTGAATAAACAAAACATTTTCTTACAGTGATTCTTAGACTCCAGTGCTGTATGGCTCAGACCCTTCCCTATTTTTGCAGGAGGTGAATGGGCTCTAGCCTGGTTGGATACAGCTTACATGAGTCATTTCATATGAAACCAGGACAAACATTTCTGGGATTTTCACCAAATGTAATCCATCGAATGGCCCTTTAGAGGAAGGATTGTTGACGCATATTTGACATTTCATCAAAGTAATTCATCAAAGTTGGTATATTTATGACATTTTGGCCTTACCCAGGCTCCATAATGTTTTATCTGTGGATGGTACAAAGCAAACATTGGTGTCATATGAGGCTTTACAACTTGCTCTGTAGTAAGAGTAGTATTTTCATTTCCAAAACATAATATACTCTACGGCAGGGATGGATAAGTTATCATGACAGGCCTAGTTGCTTGCTGTTCTGCGTATGCACATTCTAACCCCACTCCCCCCACACACACATTGCTAGCAAAACATTTTAGTGGCCCCATTTAGTGACAGTGGAGTTTTCAAGTTAATTAGAGTATGCCATGTGGTGTAGAGAAAATATTTTTTTCAAGCAAGTTTGCTGCAATTATACACATTTTACCATGGGGCGGGGGCGGAGAGAAGATTTTGCAATTTGATCTCCTCGTGGAGTGCATTGTAATCGGCCATGATCGGTATCCAAAAATGCAGATTACCAATTTGTTATGAAAACTTGAAATTGTCCCTAATTAATCGGCCATTCCGATTACCTCTAATATATATATATATATATATTTTGGAATGGCCGATTAATTAGGGCTGATTTCAAGTTTTCATAACAATCGGTAATCACTTGATGATTGAGTTGGAGGCGTGCATGGCCAAGCAGTCGTGGGTGAATAGGGAGTACAAGAGAGGGCTCAAAACGCACCCTTGTGGGGCCCCAGTGTTGTGGGGTGGAGATGTTGTTACCTACCCTCACCACCTGGGAGCGGCCAGTCAGGAAGTCCAGTACCCAGTTGCACAGGGCGGGGTCGAGACCCAGGGTCTCAAGCTCGATGACGAGTTTGGAGGGTACTATGGTGTTAAATGCTGAGCTGTAGTCGGTGAACAGTATTCTCACATAGGTGTTCCTCTTGTCCAGATGGGTTAGGGCAGTGTGGTTGTGATTGAATCATCTGTGGACCTATTGGGGCGGTAGTCAAATTGGAGTGGGTCTAGGGTGTCAGGTAGGGTGGAGGTGATATGGTCCTTGCCTAGTCTCTCAAAGCACTTCATGATGACGGAAGTGAGTGCTACGGGGCAATAGTAGTTTAGCTCAGTTACCTTAGCTTTCTTGGGAACAGGAACAATGGTGACCCTCTTGAAGCATGTGGGAACAGCAGACTGGGATAAGGATTGATTGAATATATCCGTAAACACACCAGCCAGCTGGTCTGCGCATGCTCTGAGGGCGTGGCGTGGGATGCCGTCTGGGCCTGCAGCCTTGCGAGGGTTAACACGTTTAAATGTTTTAGTCACATCGGCTGCAGTGAAGGAGAATCCGCAGGTTTTGGTAGCGGGCCGTGTCAGTGGCACTGTATTGTCCTCAAAGCAAGCAAATAAGTTGTTTAGTGGGAGCAAGATATCCTGGTCCGCGACGGGGCTGGTTTTCTTTTTGTAATCTGTGATTGGCTGTAGACCCTGCCACATACCTCTTGTGTCTGAGCCGTTGAATTGCGACTCTACTTTGCTTCTATACTGACGCTTAGCTTGTTTGATTTCCTTGCGGAGGGAATAGCTACACTGTATTTGGTCATGTTTCCAGTAACATTGCCCTGGTTAAAAGCAGTGGTTTGCGCTTTCAGTTTCGCGCGAGTGCTGCCATCAATCCACGGTTTCTGGTTGGGGAATGTTTTAATAGTTGCTGTGGGTACGACATCGCCAATGCACTTGCTAATGAACTCTCTCACCGAATCAGCGTATTCGTCAATGTTGTTTGACGCAATGCGGACCATATCCCAATCCACGTGATCGAAGCAATCTTGAAGCGTGCAATCAGATTGGTCGGACCAGCGTTGAACAGACCTGAGAGCGGGCGCTTCCTGTTTTAGTTTCTGTCTATAGGCTGGAAGCAACAAAATTGAGTCGTGGTCAGCTTTTCCGAAAGGAGGGCGGGGCCTTATATGCGTTGCGGAAGTTAGAATAACAATGATCCAGGGTTTTACCAGCCCTGGTAGCACAATCGATATGCTGATAGAATTTAGGGAGTCTTGTTTTCAGATTAGCCTTGTTAAAATCCCCAGCTACAATGAATGCAGCCTTAGGATATGTGGTTTCCAGTTTACATAGAGTAAAATAAAGTTTGTTCAGGGTCATCGATGTGTCTGCTTGGAGGGGAATATATGCGGCTTTGATTATAATAGAAGAGACTTCTCTTGGTAGATAATGCGGTCGACATTTGATTGTGAGGAATTCTAAGTCAGGTTAACAGAAGGACTTGAGTTCTTGTGTGTTATGATCACACCACGTCTCGTTAATCATAATGCATACCCCCCCGCCCCTCTTCTTACCAGAAAGATGCTTGTTTCTGTCGGCGCGATGCGTGAAGAAACCAGCTGGCTGTACCGACTCCGATAGCATGTCTCGAGTGAGCCATGTTTCCGTGAAGCAAAGAACATTAGTCTCTTATGTCTCTCTGGAATGCTACCCTTGCTCGGATATCATCAAGCTTGTTGTCAAGAGACTGGACTTTGGCGAGTAGTATGCTCGGGAGCAAAGTGCAATGTGCCCGTCTCCGGAGCCTGACCAGAAGACCGCTTCGTCTGCCCCTTTTACGGCGTCGTTGTATTGGTTCGCCGGCTGGGATCCGATCCATTGTCTCGGGTGGTGGGCAAAACACAGGATCCGCTTCAGGAAAGTCGTATTCCTGGTCGTAATGATGGTGAGTTGACGTTGCTCTTATATCCAGTAGTTCCTCCTGACTGTATGTAATAAAACCTAAGATTACCTGGGGTACCAATGTCATAAATAACACGTAAAAAAACAAAATACTGCATAGTTTCCTAGGAACGCGAAGCGAGGCAGCCATCTCTGTTGGCGCCGGAAGTAATCTTACAACATTACGGTTAACTAGTCCAACGCTCTAACCATCTGCCTCACGAGGAGCCTGCCTGTTACGCGAATGCAGTAAGAAGCCAAGGTAAGTTGCTAGCTAGCATTAAACTTATCTTATAAAAAACAATCAATCATAATCACTAGTTATAACTACACATGGTTGAGTATATTACTAGTTTATCTAGCGTGTCCTGCGTTGCATATAATCGATGCAGTGCGCATTCGCGAAAAAGGACTGTTGTTGCTCCAACGTGTACCTAACCATAAACATCAATGCCTTTCTTAAAATCAATACACAGAAGTATATATTTTGAAACCTGCATATTTAGCTAAAAGAAATCCAGGTTAGCAGGCAATATTAACCAGGTGAAATTTTGTCACTTCTCTTGCGTTCATTGCACGCAGAGTCAGGGTATATACAACAGTTTGGGCCGCCTGGCTCATTGCGAACTAATTTTCCAGAATTTTACGTAATTGTGACAACATTGAAGGTTGTGCAATGTAACAGCAATATTTAGACTTATGGATGCCACCCGTTAGATAATATACGGAACGGTTCCGTATTTCACTGAAAGAATTAACGTTCTGTTTTCGAAATGATAGTTTCCGTATTCGACCAGATTAATGACCTAAGGCTCGTATTTCTGTATGTTATTATGTTATAATTAAGTATATGATTTGATAGAGCAGTCTGATTTAGCGGTAGTAGGCACCAGCAGGCTCGTAAGCATTCATTCAAACAGCACTTTTGTGCGTTTTGCCAGCAGCTCTTCGCAATGCGCTGTTTATGACTTCAAGCCTATCAACTCCCGAGATAAGGCTGGTGTAACCGTTGTGAAATGGCTAGCTAGTTAGCGGGGTGCGCTCTAATAGTGTTTCAAACGTCACTCGCTCTGAGACTTGGAGTGGTTGTTCCCCTTGCTCTGCATGGGTAACGCTGCTTCGAGGGTGGCTGTTGTCGATGTGTTCCTGGTTCGAGCCCAGGTAGCGGCGAGGAGAGGGATGGAAGCTATACTGTTACACTGGCAATACTAAAGTGTCTGTAAGAACATCCAATAGTCAAAGGTATATGAAATACAAATCGTATAGAGAGAAATAGTCCTATTATTCCTATAATAACTACAACCTAAAACTTCTTACCTGGAAATATCGAAGAGGAAATTAAGTTCATGTATATATAATTTGATATACAGAAGAATAGACATAACTGTCTTATGATTTATATTATCTTGTTTGATAATGTAAATTTAATTGTTAAAAGGAACCACCAGCTTTCATATGTTCTCATGTTCTGAGCAAGGAACTTAAACGTTTCTTACATGGCACATATTGCACTTTTACTTTCTTCTCCAACACTTAGTTTTTGCATTATTTAAACCAAATTGAACATGTTTCATTATTTACTTGAGGCTAAAGTGATTGTATTGATGTATTATATTAAGTTCAAATAAGTATTCATTCACTATTGTTGGGGAGGGGGGGTCCTCCAATAATCGGTATCGGCGTAGAAAAATCATAATCGGTCGACCTCTAGTCCTTACCGACTTGCCAAAACTATAGTTTGTTAACAAGAAATTTGTGGAGTGGTTGAAAAACAAGTTTTAATGACTCCAACCTGAGTGTTCTGATTGCTTCTGGTGTGGGTGAACAAAATCAATGTGCGCACGTCTGGTTTTGTCAGCATGTAAGGCCAAAATGCCATAAATATGCCAACTTTGATTAATTCTTTCTCAATTATGCTTTTAGATACAAAGGTCAAATATATGTAAACAATCCTTCCTTCAAAGGACCATTGTATGGATCACATTTTGTGAAAATCCCCCAAATCTTTCATTTGGAATCACTCTTCTGTCAAAGTGATGTCAAACTACCACGTGAGTTTGAGACTTGAGTAGTTATTTATGATTTGTCTCGACTCACGTTTAAAGTCGGCTGCAATGTCAAACGCGCCCAATCGTTCTGTTTTGATCGAAGTAATTGATGCCTAAGCAGCATTTCTTTCTGGTCCTGAAGAGAGAAAAAAAATGCTGGCATGTTCTTTTCTGCACTTTTGAACCAATCCAATACATGTGGAGGAGGAGTTAAGAGGAGTGTTGCCTTGTTAACATCTTAAAGCAGAAGTCACATCACAGGCTCTGTTTCCATTTCCCCTGAGTTCAGAGAGTGTGATGTCACTTTGACATAAACTGTATCTCTTCTAGCCTCTAGTGATATAGCCCAGACTATGTCCAGTAAGTACTGTCAGAGCCTGGACATGCTGTCCAGTGGACACTGCCACCCTAACCCCCAGAGGCCCCATGCAGAGGATTCTAAATGGTCTGAGTGGTCAGTCTATCGGTCTCTACACATTCTCTTCCTCACACCCTGGCTGAGCAATATTTGTCTTTGTCTTTGACCGTGACTGACTGCCAAATGCCAATCAGTCAAGCATTTCATGGTAAAGTCTACACCATTTGTATTTGCCGCATGTGACAAATAAAATGTGATTGTTTTTGTCTCTTTCTCGCTCTCTCGCTCTCTCTCAATTCAATTTAAGGGGCTTTTTTGGCATGGGAAACCTGTTTACATAGGTGAAATAGATAACAAACAAAAGTGGAATAAACAATAAAAAATGTACAGTAAATATTACACTCACAAAAGTTCCAAAATAATAAAGACATTTCAAATGTCATATGTTGTAAAGATGTGCAAATAGATAAAGTACAAAAGGGATATTAAATAAACATAAATATGGGTTGTATTTACAATGGTGTTTGTTCTTCAATGGTTTCCCTTTTCTTGTGGCAACAGGTCACAAATCTTGCTGCAGTGATTGCACACTGGTATTTCACCCAATAGATATGGGATTTTATCAAAATTGGATTTGTTTTTGAGGTCTTTATGGATCTGTGTAATCTCAGGGTGGAGGGGATGGACAGAGGCTGGGTAACTTGTAGTGCTAACTTGTGATTGTTGCACCAGGAATGAGAATACATGCCCCTGGCAAGGAGAAGTGTCTGCTCTATTGAACAGTAAAATGACTGCCCTTGCTCAGTGGGAGGAGGAGAGGAGGGAGGGTGGAGGAGGAGAGGAGAATTGTGCTCTGAAAAACACCAGTTAATAATATGAGCCTCCAGGAGGGAGAGGCAGTACAGGGATACAGGGATGGGGTTATCCTTGCCTGCCGTTTGAGCCTTTATGTGCAGGGAAGCGAACACATTCACAAGCTATTCTGTCCTGGTATAGACTTAGTCCTGCTCAGTGCTCACTCTAGAGCTGGGTGATATGGACCAAAATCCATATCACAGTAAGTTGACTGAATTACCATAACGATAAATTAAACGATACGTTTACCACATTAATGTGTAGAAGTTCATGTTTTATATTACCCTTAAAACTACTACTACTACTTTGAATGTTGTAGCTATCAGTTGTTCCGTTAACAAAATCTCATATTAACAGACGTATCTATTTTCAAACATCACATTCCTCTAGAAAAGGCTGCTTCTCATTATTATCAACATCTGTAAAATGTCCTCGATGGTCGGTTCGGTCAGTGTTGTTAGGACATTAAATGGTGGGACCCTTCAGTGTTAAGCATCCCAGCTCTAGCTAACACAAACATCAGGAAATAGGTCTCGAGGTTGACACAGTTTTAGTATTGATTTACACTGAAGGCTTTATCTTTTGATCAATTATTGCTATTTGGATAATGTCAATGTAAAGCTAGTGCCAATATAATCGTTTCCCCTGTTCATACCACAGACCCTATCAGGAGAATGTAGTCAGGGATTCCTGCGAGTGAAAAGCTATGCATCTCTAGTGGTGTATGACTCTGTGGAGTGTCTGGGAGGAAGATGGTAGACACACCCACGCACCAGTGGAGGCTGCTGAGGGGAGCATGTTGTTGATATCGTTCCACTCCAGCCAGTACCACAAGCCCGTCCTCCCCAATTAAGGTGCCACCAACCTCCTGTGGCACACACACCGCGCGCACACACACACACACACCCCAACTTGAGTCTGTAGAGAGGGAAATTGATGAATGTCCAACTAAGGCAGGCCAGTGTTCATGAAGAGGACAGGGGGAGGGCTGGCTAGTGTTCATGAAGAGGACAGGGGGAGAGCTGGCCAGTGTTCATGAAGAGAACGGGGGAGGGCTGGCCAGTGTTCATGAAGAGGACAGGGGGAGGGCTGGCTAGTGTTCATGAAGAGGACAGGGGGAGAGCTGGCCAGTGTTCATGAAGATAACGGGGGAGGGCTGGCCAGTGTTCATGAAGAGGACGGGGAGGGCTGGCTAGTGTTCATGAAGAGGACAGGGGGAGAGCTGGCCAGTGTTCATGAAGAGAACGGGGGAGGGCTGGCCAGTGTTCATGAAGAGGACGGGGAGGGCTGGCTAGTGTTCATGAAGAGGACAGGGGAGGGCTGGCTAGTGTTCATGAAGAGGACAGGGGGAGGGCTGGCCAGTGTTCATGAAGAGGACAGGGGGAGGGCTGGCCAGTGTTCATGAAGAGGACAGGGGGAGGGCTGGCCAGTGTTCATGAAGAGGACAGGGGGAGGGCTGGCCAGTGTTCATGAAGAGGAAAGGGGAGGGCTGGCCAGTGTTCATGAAGAGGACAGGGGAGGGCTGGCCAGTGTTCATGAAGAGGACAGGGAGAGGGCTGGCCAGTGTTCATGAAGAGGATGAGGGGGGGGGGGCAGTGTTCATGAAGAGGACAGGGGGTAGGACAGGGAGAAGGCTGGCCAGTGTTCAGGAAGAGGCTGGTCCCTCCGTTCCTTTCTTCTCTCCCCCATCTGACAGAAAGCCTCGTCATTGTCTTGGAGGTGAGCTGTGTGTGTGTGTGTGTGTGTGTGTGTGTGTGTGTGTGTAGTGAATGGGGCTCTCCTCCTCCCCTTCATATTCCTCTTCCCCTCCTCTTCCTTCCTCCCCCAGTGGGGACAGCCAGTCCCCATCCATCAGGGCTTTGAATAATTGGGAGGTTTCTCAGAGTCAGTGTCAGACAGGGACATGGTATAGTTAAAGGAAGTACTCTCTCTATCCACTCAATTCCAGCTCTGAATTACAAATCTACTCCTAGCCAAGGTCCACACATGTTCTTTTTTTGACCTAGCTCCTACACCTCGGGCCTAGACTGTAGGGTGTATAGGATAAGACTATATAGATACAGTAATAGGCATTATTGTGGGAATGTGGGGGAATGATGGACTCTCTCCATCTCTATGTAGGCCTAGTTCTGAATCCTATAGTCCTTAGCACTCATCTACCCCTAGCCCCTACATACTAGGCACTACACAGTAGTTCAAAGAACATGATGTTCTGAATCCCCAATCAACCCTACACCCCTCGGCACTCCTCGAGATCATCTGAGGTGATTGGATACAAACTGTGTAAGCTTTATGCTAATTGCCTTCTGATTGGCTAGGTGGAAATGTTACCATGTTGCTCCCCCCTATCCAATCCTTTCAGATCTACAGAACTGGCTTGGGGTCCATTTCAGACTAGCTTTTCTCCCAACACCTCTCTACTCTTGCTACTCTCCCATTGTATATGAAGACCTTTCAGCTTGGATTTTTTAAATGTATTTTTATTGAACCTTTATTTAACTAGGCAAACCAGTTAAGAACTAATTCTTATTTACATTGACGGAAAGGTAATAGGAGAGTGGTCTAAACTTCAGACCATACTAGCAGAATGGAGAGTGGTCTAAACTTCAGACCATACTTGCAGAATGGTGAGTGGTCTAAACTTCAGACCATACTAGCAGAATGGAGAGTGGTCTAAACTTCAGACCATACTTGCAGAATGGTGAGTGGTCTAAACTTCAGACCATACTAGCAGAATGGAGAGTGGTCTAAACTTCAGACCATACTAGCAGAATGGAGAGTGGTCTAAACTTCAGACCATACTTGCAGAATGGTGAGTGGTCTAAACTTCAGACCATACTAGCAGAATGGAGAGTGGTCTAAACTTCAGACCATACTAGCAGAATGGAGAGTGGTCTAAACTTCAGACCATACTTGCAGAATGGAGAGTGGTCTAAACTTCAGACCATACTAGCAGAATGGAGAGTGGTCTAAACTTCAGACCATACTAGCAGAATGGAGAGTGGTCTAAACTTCAGACCATACTAGCAGAATGGAGAGTGGTCTAAACTTCAGACCATACTAGCAGAATGGAGAGTGGTCTAAACTTCAGACCATACTAGCAGAATGGAGAGTGGTCTAAACTTCAGACCATACTAGCAGAATGGAGAGTGGTCTAAACTTCAGACCATACTAGTAGAATGGAGAGTGGTCTAAACTTCAGACCATACTAGCAGAATGGAGAGTGGTCTAAACTTCAGACCATACTAGCAGAATGGAGAGTGGTCTAAACTTCAGACCATACTTGCAGAATGGAGAGAGGTCTAAACTTCAGACCATACTAGCAGAATGGAGAGTGGTCTAAACTTCAGACCATACTAGCAGAATGGAGAGTGGTCTAAACTTCAGACCATACTAGCAGAATGGAGAGTGGTCTAAACATCAGACCACACCAGTAGAATGGAGAGAGGTCTAAACTTCAGACCACACCAGTAGAATGGAGAGTGGTCTAAACTTCAGACCATACTTGTAGAATGGAGAGTGGTCTAAACTTCAGACCACACCAGTAGAATGGAGAGAGGTCTAAACTTCAGACCACACCAGTAGAATGGAGAGTGGTCTAAACTTCAGACCATACTAGTAGAATGGAGAGTGGTCTAAACTTCAGACCATACTAGTAGAATGGAGAGTGGTCTCAACATCAGACCATACTTGCAGAATGGAGAGTGGTCTAAACTTCAGACCATACTAGCAGAATGGAGAGTGGTCTAAACTTCAGACCATACTAGCAGAATGGAGAGTGGTCTAAACTTCAGACCATACTAGTAGAATGGAGAGTGGTCTCAACATCAAACCATACTAGCAGAATGGAGAGTGGTCTAAACTTCAGATCATACTAGTAGAATGGAGAGTGGTCTCAACATCAGACCATACTTGCAGAATGGAGAGTGGTCTAAACTTCAGACCATACTTGCAGAATGGTGAGTGGTCTAAACTTTGGACCATACTAGCAGAATGGAGAGTGGTCTAAACTTCAGACCATACTAGCAGAATGGAGAGTGGTCTCAACATCAGACCATACTTGCAGAATGGAGAGTGGTCTAAACTTCAGACCATACTAGCAGAATGGAGAGTGGTCTAAACTTCAGACCATACTAGCAGAATGGAGAGTGGTCTAAACTTCAGACCATACTAGCAGAATGGAGAGTGGTCTAAACTTCAGACCATACTAGCAGAATGGAGAGTGGTCTAAACTTCAGACCATACTAGCAGAATGGAGAGTGGTCTAAACTTCAGACCATACTAGCAGAATGGAGAGTGGTCTCAACATCAGACCATACTTGCAGAATGGAGAGTGGTCTAAACTTCAGACCATACTAGCAGAATGGAGAGTGGTCTAAACTTCAGACCATACTAGCAGAATGGAGAGTGGTCTAAACTTCAGACCATACTAGCAGAATGGAGAGTGGTCTCAACATCAGACCATACTTGCAGAAGGGAGAGTGGTCTAAACTTCAGACCATACTAGCAGAATGGAGAGTGGTCTAAACTTCAGACCATACTAGCAGAATGGAGAGTGGTCTAAACTTCAGACCATACTAGCAGAATGGAGAGTGGTCTAAACTTCAGACCATACTAGCAGAATGGAGAGTGGTCTAAACTTCAGACCATACTAGCAGAATGGAGAGTGGTCTAAACTTCAGACCATACTAGCAGAATGGAGAGTGGTCTAAACTTCAGACCAACCAGTAGAATGGAGAGTGGTCTAAACTTCAGACCACACAAGTAGAATGGAGAGTGGTCTAAACTTCAGACCATACTAGCAGATTGGAGAGTGGTCTAAACTTCAGACCACACCAGTAGAATGGAGAGTGGTCTAAACTTCAGACCACACCAGTAGAATGGAGAGTGGTCTCAACATCAGACCACACCAGTAGAATGGAGAGTGGTCTAAACTTCAGACCACACCAGTAGAATGGAGAGTGGTCTAAACTTCAGACCATACTAGGAGAATGGAGAGTGGTCTCAACATCAGACCATACTAGTAGAATGGAGGGTGGTTTCAACATCAGACCACACCAGTAGAATGGAGAGTGGTCTAAACTTCAGACGACACCAGAGAATGGAGGGTGGTTTCAACATCAGACCACACCAGTAGAATGGAGAGTGGTCTAAACATCAGAACATATCATATATTTTTGACATTTTAAAGCTAATGTTCTGTAATTATACACATGCAGTGTTAATATGATATCTGAATGGTAATGGTAATGACTAACAAAATCAATGGGGGCCCCCTGGAGGTGCGTGCCCGGTCGGTATTCGGCCATGATTACTTACTACAAGTTTAGATAGCTGATTAGAGTAACTACCAATCAAAAAAATTGTTGGCTGAAATGGCTAATTGAATGATTGTCAGTGACTGACATAAGAGAAAACTGCTGATGGCTAACCCATTTGCGAAATTGCATCTGGTTAATTCCACTATTCTTTCTCTCAATAGTAAGTTGAGACCATGACTGAGTTCCCGAAAATAAATACAAAATAAAGTTGTTTTGGGGTCTGAGCCCCCTAGTGGCCAGGGGCCCTAAACTACCACTTATGTTGCTTATATCTGGAGCCGGCCCTGCTAGTTGTTTTTGTTCACTCCTACAATATGTTCATTGATTCTGTTCAATATCGCGACACTGCCTCCCTCTCCACCCGGATGCTGTGGGCTGTGTAGTGGGTTTTATTTGAGATGAGGTTAGCTCTCTGAGAGTCTCTCTCTCTCTCTCTCTCTCTCTGTGTTGAGTGAAACACAAGGCAGAGTGCTGTCTGAGTGGATGGACGGCTATGCTCTGAAACAATGACTCACATCCAGCCACCATACAAACTGTGAGTGCGTGTGTGTAGGTGTGTGTTTCTGTGCGTGTGTATGTGGGTGGTGTGTGTATGTGGGTAGTGTGTTAGTGTGTGTGAGAGAGACTTCTCTCAACTACCCAACTAGTCCTGCGTCACTAGCAGTAGAGTGAAAGGTGTCCTATCAGACAGACAGGAAAATGAACAGACCCTAAGTACTGAACATGTTACAAGCATTTCGCTACACTCGATTTAACATCTGCTAACCATGTGTATGTGACAAATACAATTTGATTTGATTTGAACCCACACAGTCTGCCAGTAGTCTGTGTGATCACCTGCAGGGGGCACTGTGTCTCCATGGCTAAATGTACATCTACATGCCTAAGAATAAGGACAGAGATGAGAACAGGTTTAGCTGTGGCTGCAGAGGAGAGATGAGAGAGCTGCTTGACTGGTGCATTTTAAACTGTTATATCTCTCTCTCTCTCTCTCTCTCTATGTCTCTCTCGCTGTCTCTCTTGCTGTCTCTCATTCTCTCTCTAGCTCTTCTCTCACTGTCCAGATGCTTCTTTTGCATTGTCTGTGTGACCACTGAGAATCAATATGTGTTGCTCTCACTTCATGCTGTCTGCCTCATTCTTGTTCTTCAATGTCTGTTCTTGTCTCTGGTCTTGAAACCAAAACCCTAGGGTTTGAGGAGCGTTAGGCAGACTTGAGGCTCTAGAATTGGAGAGACCGTTCAGGGAAAAGAGGGAGTCACCTAGACGTGTTTGCTCTGTGTAGGCTGAGAGAGAGGGAAAGGCCTTTAGAATGAACTGGTGCTGAAAGAAAGAGAAGGGTATTGTGGATGCAAGAGATCTTTTTCTTTCCCTCAATTCCCTCGTTCTTGGCAGCTAGCTATGTGGATGATGTAACCCTTTGTTAAAACATGAGAAAGCAAAGCCAGCCATCACCAGGAAGAGGCTGGAGGAGGCAGTGTGCTCGTATGTCTGTGTGACATAGTGCTGCGTGTGTGTGAGGTTGCAGAAATGCTGATGAGGTACTTGGGTTACTGGCCTGCCGAGGCAAGGTTTTCTGTAATGTCTTCCCAGCTCGTCGAGGTAATGGCTAACACATTGCTACAAATAGGTTACATTTATAAACCACTGGCAGTGCAGATGTATGATTGGGAGAAGAGGTTATTTACTTGGAAGTTTAACAATTAAATGTGTCCCAAATAGCACACTATTCCCTGTAATAGACTACTTTTTAACAGGGCCCACATGTCACTATAGTGCACTATATAGGGAATAGGGTGCCATTTGGGACACACATTTGTTTGATGTCTTATGATTCTCCTTCTCTACACAGCCATTCCAGAGGATTTGATGCACTGTTGAAAATGAAATCTTAGGCAAATCTAATTGTTAGTAAAAGTAGTCGGGCGAGCGTTGTCAGGCTAAAATAAAATGACAGATAATGTGATTGCAGTGAGTGCTGCTGAGTGAGCAGTAATTTGACAGTTGGTTCATAACTTCATTACAACTCTCATCCGTTATCATTCAAGTAATGATACCTAATATTAATATAAGAATAAGATATGTCACCTAGTAGACGCTTTATTCAAAGCGAACTACAGTCATGCGTGCATCCATTTTATGCATTGGTGACCCCAGTGGGAATCGAACCCACAACCTTTGGTGTTGCAAGCGCCATCCTCCACTGACTGAGACACATTATTCTACTACTGGTTTTGTTTGACTTCTACATTCCAACATCCTACATCGCAACATCCTACATCGCAACAATCTACATCGCAACAGCCTACATTCCAACATCCTACATAGCAATAGCCAACATTCCAACATCCTACATCGCAACATTCTACATCGCAACAGCCAACATTCCAACATCCTACATCGCAACATTCTACATCGCAACAGCCTACATTCCAACATCCTACATAGCAATAGCCAACATTCCAACATCCTACATCGCAACATTCTACATCGCAACAGCCAACATTCCAACATCCTACATCGCAACATTCTACATCGCAACAGCCTACATTCCAACATCCTACATCGCAACATTCTACATTCCAACAGCCTACATTCCAACATCCTACATTGCAACATCCTACATCGCAACAGCCAACATTCCAACATTCTACAGCCCAACATTACACATTCCAACATCCTACATCCCAACATCCTACATTAACCTGATATCACACATCACAACAATCTCAGGTTGCTTAATCATGAGCTAGTCTACATGATATGGTTCTGTTCTCTGTTTGGTTGGCATCTTACCAACAACCTTGTCTTCAAGATCCCACATGTAGTAGCTCAGTTGGTAGCGCATGGTTTGTGTTTTCCATTCCCGGTACCACCCATAAGTCAAATGTATGCACACATGACTGTACGTTGCGTTAGCAAAAAGCGACTGCTAAATGGCATATAATATTATTGTTATTATTATTACGTCATACACACAAGTTATATAACTACAAGGAATGTAAATAACCCAGTTATAATCAAGTAAACAAACTAGGATCAGCGATGACCTCCAGAGTCCCAAAGTTCCCCAAAATGGAATGCCACCCACCCTACATATTGGGAATTTAGCTCCTTCACCACAAAGGCTGTATGGCCTTCCTCTCATCAGCAATATAATCTCCTTTGCGCGTGTGTGTGTGTGTCTGTGCTATAAGATTCTATTAAAGAGATTCAATTGTTTCCATAGCCAACTGCACCATCAAAGATGGACAGAAACAGCAGCCGGGCAGCCCCCGCACCCGAGAAGGGCTCAGGCGCTCGGCTAAAGTCACTTATTTGTGTATTTCATCATCCTAATAGCCGTAGCCATCATCCCATTACAGGCTTGGAGCAGACGGCCGGTGGGTGGGGGGGAGAGGTTAAACTAATGCTGTTGGTTAAAGGTCACTACTTTTAATTCAGGTTTCACTATGTGCATCCTAAATGGCACCCTATTCCCTATGTAGGGCACTGGTCAAAAGTTCTGCACTAAATATGGAATAGAGTGCCATTTGGGATGTAGACGCTGCTCTCCTCTCCTCCCCATCGTTCAACCTACATCACAACAAATCATCAGCTTGTCTATATAAACAGCCCTCTGAACTCCACCATATGTCTGTCTCTCTCTCTTTCTGTCCATCTCTCTCTCTTTCTCTGTCTGTCTGTCTGTCTGTCTGTCTGTCTCTCTCTCTCTCTCTCTCTCTCGATTTCATGCTATTTTGCTATCGCTCTCTTAAGCCATGTTCACATTGGCGGTTTAAAGGGACTCCAATCCTATTTATTTGCATATCCGATTCCAGTCTGTTCTTTTTCCTGCAGTCTGAACACACAAAAAACACATGGAATAGGATATTTCAAGCCACATTTCAAACCACCTTCGTAGGTGGTTTGAAGTCAGATACAAATCTGATTCCTGGCCATGTGACTTGTCTGAACGGTAAAATCTGATTTATTTGCCCGCAAGTGGTTTTTAGACTGTTATTCGGCATATCTTGTTGCTTGCTACCTACTCTGTTGACAGTTTGATAAGAACGTGTGGTAGCTAACTAACTAGCTTGTTAATTCTTTACAAACACATGAGTGAATGTGCTAGAAAGATAAACAGATTCTGCTGTTGCTAGCTAGTTGACAGCTGTGACTAGCTAGGTGACAGCTGTGGCTAGCTAGTTGTCTGCTGTAGCTAGCTAGTTGACAGCTGTGGCTAGCTAGTTGACAGCTGTGGCTAGCTAGTTGACAGCTGTGGCTAGCTAGTTGACTGGTGTGGCTAGCTAGTTGACAGCTGTGGCTAGCTAGTTGACAGCTGTGGCTAGCTAGTTGACTGGTGTGGCTAGCCAAAAAGGATTTTTTCTGAAAGTTGGATCATCTTATCCTTTAAGGCTTTAAACGTCTTCTTACACTATGATTTTGAACATTCAAAGCAACTGGGAAACATCCATGACAGGCATTGTTGTCACCTTAGCTTGCTACGTAATTTCTGAGTGAAAGGAAGCACGAGCACCACCACCAATCAGCCGACACCACTGCAAACATGATAACTAGAGTAGCCTTGTCAGCAAATTACCGCTGTCTGAACACACACAAATCCGATTTGGTCCCTTGTAACTTGCTGTTTGTACAGTCAGTAGTCCAAAACTGATTTGAAAAACAAAACTGATTTGAGCGTTAAGGCCTGCAGTGTGAACAAGACTTTACAATCTTGCTCCATCTCTTTCTTTCTCTCCTCTCTAATTTATTTCTCTGTCTCCATTTCTCCCTCCCTCCAATCTGTCCCCCCCTTTTTTGTATCTCCCTCCTTTCCTCGCTTTAACATTCTCTCTCTCTAAGATGGATCTAAAACCCATCCTTTGATACACACCACATTTCTGGGGCATCCCAGATTGAATACCCCACATTCTTCCAGGCACAATTAATTGAATTAATTAGCCAGTGCTGATTCGTTAACAATTAAACCCTGAAAGTGAATACCGCTTGTAAATAATGCCTCTTTAAACCCAATTGTCCCTCCCCCTCCTTCTCCCTTCAGACTAGAAAACAGGCCAATTTGGAGAAATTAATTTAATTTAAACAATCCTTCTCCCCTCCTTGCTGCCAAAGACTCCAATTACCCAACATAGTAGAAGTTATTAGGTCATACTTTAAGTTAAACGGAGGGTGAATTGAGAAAACCAATATACCAAATTGCAGGCTGCTATTTCAACTAAAACACTTGCCTATTGTCACCCAGAGAATCCAGAACAAAGGACATTAAAGGTGTAATTTATGATCTGGGAAATGTATCAATGGTCATTACAATGATTTATCCCCAAACTTAGGAATTCCTCATGATCTTAGCACAGTCTTAAGAGAGAACATGTTGATGACAGTGACAGGTTATACCCTAAAACTGGTCAATTAATCAATCACTCAAATGTATATAATAAAGACCTTTTGACTTCAACAGTTGTCACAAAGTGCTTTACAGATACCCAGCCGAAAACTCCAAAGAGCAAGCAATGCAGTGGCAGAAGCACAGTGGCTATGAAAAACTTCCTAGAAGGCAGAAATGTAGGAAGAAACCTGGAGAGGAACCAGACTCTGAGGGGTGGCCAGTTCTCTTCTGGCTGGTACAGCTTACAGTACTAGTCAAAAGTTTGGACACTTCTACTCATTCAAGGGTTTTTATTTATTTTTACTATTTTCTACGTTGTAGAATAATAGTGAATACATCAAAACTATGTAAATACACATATGGAATTATGTAGTAACTAAAAAAGTGTTAAACAAATCAAAATCTAATTTTGATTCTTCAAAGTAGCCACCCATTGCCTTGATGACAGCTTTGCACACTTGGCATTCTCTCAACCAGCTTCACCTGGAATGCTTTTCCAACAGCCTTGAAGGAGTTCCCACATATTCTGAGCAAATGTTGGCTGCTTTTTCTTCACTCTGCAGTCCAACTCATCCCAAACCATCTAAATTGGGTTGAGGTCGGGTGATTGTGGAGGCCCGGTCATCTGATGCAGCACTCCATCACTGTCCTTTGTGGTGAAATAGCCCTAACACAGCCTGGAGGTGTGTTGGGTTCATTGTCCTGTTGAAAACAAATTATATGACCAGCAGCAGAGGTAACTCTGGGTCCTCCTTTTCTGTGGCGGTCCTCATGAGAGCCAGTTTCATCATAGCTCTTGATGGTTTTTGTAACTGCACTTGAAGAAACTTTAAAAGTTACTGAAGTGTTCCATACTGACTGACCTTCATGTCTTAAAGTAACGATGGACTGTCGTTTCTCTTTGTTTATTTGAGCTGTTCTTGCCATAAAATTGACTTTTACCAAATAGGGCTGTCTTCTGTATACCAACTGATTGGCTCAAACGCATTAAGGAAAGAAATTCCACAAATGAACATTTAACAAGGCACACTTGTTAATTGAAATGCATTCCAGGTGACTACCTCCATGAAGCTGGTTGAGAGAATGCCAAGAGTGTGCAAAGCTGTTATCAAGGCAAAGGGTGGCTACTTTGAATAATCTCAAAATGTATTTTGATTTGCTAAACACTTTTTTTGGGTTACTACATGATTCCATATGTGTTATTTCATAGTTTGGATGTCTTCACTATTATTGTACAATGCAGAAAATAGTACAAATAAAGAAAAACCCTTGAATGAGTAGGTCTGTCCAAACTTTTGAATGGTACTGTATATTTTACAACTGGTACTGGTCTCTACTACAGCCAAGCCAACACACTGGTTTAAGCCAAGATAAAACAACACTACAACTCTGTGCTTCACTTTACTTTCCTCATAGCTTACAAGAGCCATCCAGCTGAGATAGTCTACAGCGGGGCTTTGGCCTGGTGAGGTAGTCTACAGCGGGGCTTTGGCCTGGTGAGGTAGTCTACAGCGGGGCTTTGGCCTGGTGAGGTAGTCTACAGCGGGGCTTTGGCCTGGTGAGGTAGTCTACAGCGGGGCTTTGGCCTGGTGAGGTAGTCTACAGCGGGGCTTTGGCCTGGTGAGGTAGTCTACAGCGGGGCTTTGGCCTGGTGAGGTAGTCTACAGCGGGGCTTTGGCCTGGTGAGGTAGTCTACAGCGGGGCTTTGGCCTGGTGAGGTAGTCTACAGGGGACTTTGGCCTGGTGAGGTAGTCTACAGGGGGGGTTTGGCCTGGTGAGGTAGTCTACAGCGGGGCTTTGGCCTGGTGAGGTAGTCTACAGCGGGGCTTTGGCCTGGTGAGGTAGTCTACAGGGGGGCTTTGGCCTGGTGAGGTAGTCTACAGGGGGGCTTTGGCATCTCCTGGTAAAGGTAATGTAACATCAGGGAAATCCATTTCTTCAGCAGGGCCGGTTAAAAGCTGCATTAGTATACAAATACAGGGAGGACGTGTGTGTGTGTGTGTGTGTGTGTGTGTGTGTGTGTGTGTGTGTGTGTGTGTGTGTGTGTGTGTGTGTGTGTGTGTGTGTGTGTGTGTGTGTGTGGGATCTTATTTCCTATGGGCCCTGGTAAAAATAGTGTACTATACTGAAAACAAAATAATGTAAAGTGTTGGTCCTATGTTTCATGGGCTGAAATAAAAGTCCCCAGACATTTTCCACATGCACAAGAAGCTTATTTCTCTCAAATTCTGTGCACAAATGTGTTTACATCCCTGTTAGTGAGCATCCATCCACCTGACAGGTGTGGCATATCAAGAAGCTGATTAAACAGCGTGATCATTACACAGGTGTACCTTGTGTTGGGGACAATAAAAGGACACTCTAAAATGTGCAGTTTTGTCACACAACACAATGCCACAAATGTCAAAAATTTTGAGAGAGCGTGCAGTTTGCATATTGACTGCAGGAATGTCCACCAGAGCTGTTGCCAGAGAATGTAATGTTAATTTCCCTACAATAAGCCACCTCCAAGGTAGTTTTAGAGAATTTGCCAGTACGTCCAACTGGCCTCACAACCGCAGACCTCGTGTAACCACGCCAGCCCAGGACATCCACATCTGTCTTTTTCGACTACAGGATCGTCTGAGACCAGACACCCGGACAGCTGATGAAACTGAGGACTATTTCTGTCTGTAATAAAGCCCTTTTGTGGGGAAAAACTCCTTCTGATTGGCTGGGCCTGGATCCCAAGTGGGTGGCCTCCCAAGTGGGTGGGCCTATGCCCTCCCAGGCTCAGCCATGGCTGCGCCTTCCACCCAGTCGTGAAATCGTGTTGCGATATAGGATGGAGTTAATGTAGAATGTTGGGATATAGCCTAGCTAATGTAGAATGTTGGGATATAGGATGGAGTTAATGTAGAATGTTGGGATATAGCCTAGCTCATGTAGAATGTTGGGATATAGGATGGAGTTCATGTAGAATGCTGGGATATAGCCTAGCTAATGTAGAATGTTGGGATATAGCCTAGCTAATGTAGAATGTTGGGATATAGCTTAGCTAATGTAGAATGTTGGAATATATCCTAGCTAATGTAGAATGTTGGGATGTAAGATGTAGTTAAAGTATAATGTTGGGATATGGCCTAGCTAGTGCAGAATGTTTGGATATAGCCTAGCTAATGTAGAATGTTGGGATGTAAGACGTAGTTAAAGTATAATGTTGGGATATGGCCTAGCTAGTGCAGAATGTTTGGATATAGCCTAGCTAATGCAGAATGTTGGGATGTAGCCTAACTAATGTAGAATGTTGGGATGTAGTTAAAGTAGAATGTTGGGATATAGCCTAGCTAATGTAGAATGTTGGGATATAGCCTAGCTAATGTAGAATGTTGGGATGTAGTTAAAGTAGAATGTTGGGATATAGCTTAGCTAATGTAGAATGTTGGGATATAGCTTAGCTAATGTAGAATGTTGGGATATAGCTTAGCTAATGTAGAATGTTGGGATATAGCCTAGCTAATGTAGAATGTTGGGATATAGCCTAGCTAATGTAGAATGTTGGGATATAGCTTAGCTAATGTAGAATGTTGGGATATAGCTTAGCTAATGTAGAATGTTGGGATATAGCTTAGCTAATGTAGAATGTTGGGATATAGCTTAGCTAATGTAGAATGTTGGGATATAGCTTAGCTAATGTAGAATGTTGGGATATAGCCTAGCTAATGTGGAATGTTGGGATGTACACTACCATTCAAAAGTTTGGGGTCACTTAGAAATGTCCTTGTTTTTTAAAGAAAAGCAAATTTAGCTTTTGATCAAATTGATCAGAAATACGACATTGTTAATGACTGTTGTAGCTGGAAACGGCAGATAAAAAAAAAAAAAAAAATGTAAAAAAAAAAAAAGGAATATCTACATAGGTGTACAGAGGCCCGTTATCAGCAACCATCATTCCTGTGTTCCAATGGCACGTTGTGTTAGCTAATCCAAGTTGATCATTTTAAAAGGCTAATTGATCATTAGAAAAGCCTTTTGCAATTATGTTAGCACAGCTGAAAACTGTTGTTGTGATTAAAGAAGCAATAAAACTTGCCTTTTTTTTTAGACTAGTTGAGTATCTGGAGCATTAGCATTTGTGGGTTCGATTACAGGCTCAAAATGGCCAGAAACAAGGGTCTTTCTTCTGAAACTCGTCAGTCTATTTTTGTTCTGAGAAATGAAGGCTATTCCATTCGAGAAATTGCCAAGAAACTGAAGATCTCGTACAACGCTGTGTACTACTCCCTTCACAGAACAGCACAAACTGTCTCTAACCAGAATAGAAAGAGGAGTGGGAGGCCCCGGTGCAAAACTGAGCAAGAGGACGAGTACATTAGAGTGTCTCGTTTGAGAAACAGACGTCTCACAAGTACTCAACTGGCAGCTTCATTAAATAGTACCCGCAAAACACCAGTCTCAACGTCAACAGTGAAGAGGTGACTCCGGGATACTGGCCTTCTCTCTCTCTCTCGCTCCCTCTTTCCTTTCTCTCTCTTATTCTCTTTCTCTCTCTCTTTTTCTCTGTTTCTCTTTTTCACTCTCTTTTTCTCTGTTTCTCTCTCTCAATTTTGGTCCTTTAGTTGTTTTGTGGTGGGTTGCTGTAAGTCTGACAGAAACAGGAAGACAAGGTGTAGACATGATGTACAGTGCCTTCAGAATGTATTCACACCACTTTTTCCACATGCTGTTGTGTTACAGCCTGAATTTAAAATGGATTCAATTGAGATTTTGTGTCATTGGCCAACACACAATGCCCCATAATGTCAAAGTGGAAACATATTTTTCTAAATGTTGACAAATTAAATAAAAATGAAAAGCTGAAATATCTTGAGCCAGTAAGTATTAAACCCCTTTGTTATGGTTCTAAATAAATTCTGGAGTAAATCTGTGCTTAACAAGTCACATAATAAGTTGCATGGACTCACTCTGTGTGCAATAATAGTGTTTAACAGGATTTTTGAATGACTGCCTCATCTCTGTACCCCACATTGTCGGGCAGTGAATTTCAAACAGATTCAACCACAAAGACCAGGGAAGTTGTCTAATGCCTTGCACCTATTGGTAGGTGGGTACAAATAAAAAAATTCAGACATTAAATATCCCTTTGAGCATTTTGAAGTTATTAATTACACTTTGGATGGTGTATCAATACACCCAGTCACTACAAATATACAGGCGTCCTTCCTAACTCAGTTGCCGGAGAGGAAGGAGAAGAAAGAAGGAAGCCTGTATGGAATACAAATATTCCAAAACATGCATCCTGTTTGCAATAAGGCACTAAAGTAAAACTGCAAAACATGTGGCAAAGAAATAAAGGTTATGTCCTGAATACAACGTGTTATGCAAGCAAATATGTATTTGAGGGGGGGCACACAGGAAGTATGGCAAAGTCAGGTAGGAGACCTGCACCAACTTCCTGTGCTTACCGGAGAGCGAGAGAGACCGGGCAGGCACCGCGTTATGCTGTGGAGCGCACGGTGTCCCCAGTGCGGGTGCATAGCCCGGTGCGGTACATACCAGCTCATCGAGCCAAGTGCAATGAAGCTGTCTCTACGCATCTGGTCTCCAGTGCGTCTCCTTGGGCCGGCGTACATGGCACAAGCCTTATGCATGGTGTCCCCAGTTCGCCTGCACAGCCCAGTGCGGGCTATTCCTCCTCGCCGCACTGGCAGGGCGACCGGGAGCATTCAACCAGGTAAGGTTGGGCAGGCTCGGTGCTCAAGAGCTCCAGTGCACCTGCACGGTCCGGTCTATCCGGTGCCACCTACATGCACCAGCCCTCCGGTGGCAGCCCCCCGCACCAGGCTTCCTGTGCGTGTCCAGAGCCCAGTACTCCCTGTTCCTCCTCCCCGCACTCGCCCTGAGGTGTGTGTCCTCGGCCCAGTACCACCAGCGCCGGCACCACGCACCAGGCCTACAGTGTGCCTCGTCTGTCCAGAGCTGCTAGAGTCTCCCGTCTGTCCAGAGCTGCTAGAGTCTCCCGTCTGTCCAGAGCTGCTAGAGTCTCCCGTCTGTCCAGAGCTGCTAGAGTCTCCCGTCTGTCCAGAGCTGCTAGAGTCTTCCGTCTGTCCAGAGCTGCTAGAGTCTCCCGTCTGTCCAGAGTTGCTAGAGTCTCCCGACTGTCCAGAGCCACCAGAGTCTCCCGTCTGTCATGAGCCGCCAGTCAGCCAGGATCCGCCAGAGCCGCCAGTCAGCCAGGATCTTCCAGAGCCGCCATTCAGCCAGGATCCGCCAGAGCCGCCATTCAGCCAGGATCCGCCAGTCGTCATTCAGCCAGGATCCGCCAGTCGTCATTCAGCCAGGATCCGCCAAAGCCTCCATTCAGCCAGGATCCGCCAGAGCCGCCATTTAGCCAGGAACTGCCAGAACCGCCATTCAGCCAGGATCTGCCAGAGCCGCCATTTAGCCAGGATCTGCCAGAGCCGCCATTCAGCCAGGATCTGCCATTCAGCCAGGATCTGCCAGAGCCGCCATTCAGCCAGGATCTGCCAGAGCCGCCATTCAGCCAGAAGCTGCCAGAGCCGTCAACCAGCCTGAGCTACCTCTCAGTCCTGAGCTACCTCAGTCCGGTGGGGTCATTTAGTAGGGTTGCCAATCCTAGGTCGGCGGCGAGGGTCGCCGTTCCTAGGATGCTACAAAAACGGACTAAGACTATGGTGGAGTAGGGTCCACGTCCCGCGCCAGAGCCGCCACCATGGACAGACGCCCACCCAGACCCTCCCCTATGGGTTTAGGTGTGCTGCCGGGAGTCCGCACCTTTGGGGGGGAGGTACTGTCACACCTCTGATTGGGAGCCATATTTAGGCAGCCATATTCTTTGGGTATTTTGTGGGTGATTGTTTCCTGTGTCAGTGTTTGTGCCACACGAGACGTTTTCGTTTTTCACATTTCTTGTTTTGTAGTTAGTTGTGTTCATGTTTAGTGTCTCTTATTAAAGAACCATGAACTATAACCACGCTGCGTTTTGGTCCGCCTCTCCTTCCCAGGAAGAAAGCCGTTACATTCAGTCTGCTTTCCAATAGATTGTGGGAGAACAATTCACATTTCAGCAGGACAATATCCTAAAACACAAAGCCAAATCTAAACGGGAGTTGCTTACCAAGATGACATTGAATGTTCCAGAGTGGCCTAGTGACCGTTTTGACTTAAAATAAGCTTGAAAATATATGGCAAGACTTGAAAATGACTGTCTAGCAATGATCAACAACCAACTTGACATAGCTTGAATCATTTCTTTAAGAATAATGTGCGTAAATATTGTACAATCCAGGTGTGCAAAGCTCTTAGAGACTTTTTTTATTAGAGACTTACCCAGAAAGACTCACAGCTGTAATCACTGCCAAAGGTGATTATAACATATATTGACTCAGAAGTGTGAATACTTATGGAAATAAGATATTTCTGTATTTCATTTTCATCCATTTGAATAGGAGGAGGAGATCGAAGAGGAGGAGATAGGAGGAGAGTGGAGAGAAGAGGATAGAGGAGAGGAGGAGATAGGAGGAGGGCGGTGATTATAACATATTGACTCAGAAGTGTGAATACTTAAATATCTAATTTACATAAGTATTTCATTTTCAATAAATTTGAAAAGGAGGAAGAGAGTGGAGAGCAGAGCGGAACGTATAGGAGGAAGAGAGTGGAGAGGAGATTGGAAGAGAGCAGAGAGGAGCGGATAGGAGGAAGAGAGTGGAGAGGAGATTGGAGGAGAGCAGAGAGGAGCGGATAGGAGGAAGAGAGTGGAGAGGAGATTGGAGGAGAGCAGAGAGGAGCGGATAGGAGGAGAGCAGAGAGGAGCGGATAGGAGGAAGAGAGTGGAGAGGAGATTGGAGGAGAGCAGAGAGGAGCGGATAGGAGGAAGAGAGTGGAGAGGAGATTGGAGGAGCAGATAGGAGGAAGAGAGTGGAGAGGAGATTGGAGGAGAGCAGAGAGGAGCGGATAGGAGGAAGAGAGTGGAGAGGAGATTGGAGGAGAGCAGAGAGGAGCGGATAGGAGGAAAGCAGAAGGAGGAGAGCAGAGAGGAGCGGATAGGAGAGCCGAGAGGAGCAGAGAGGAGCGGAGTGGAGGAGAGCAGAGGAGAGAGGAGGAGATCGAAGAGGATGAGAGGAGGAGATAGGAGGAGAGCGGAGAGGAGGAGACAAGAGGAGATAGGATGAGATAAGCGGAGATGAGGAGATAGGAGGAGACCGGGGCGAATAGGAGGAGATAGGAGGAACAGGAGGAGAGCGGGGTGGAGGAGATAGGCAGAGAGGAGGAGAGCGGAGAGGAGGAGACAGGAGGAGAGCGGATAGGAGGAACAGGAGGAGAGCGGGGTAGAGGAGATAGTCGCAGAGGAGGAGAGCGGAGAGGAAGAGACAGGAGGTGAGCAGATAGGAGGAGAGCGGAGAGGAGGAGACAGGAGGTGAGCGGGTAGGAGAAGAGCGGGTGGAGAGGAGGAGATAGGAGAAGTGCGGAGAGGAGGAGGGCGGATAGGAGGAGACAGGAGGTGAGCGGGTAGGAGAAGAGCGGGTGGAGAGGAGGAGATAGGAGAAGTGCGGAGAGGAGGAGGGCGGATAGGAGGAGACAGGAGGTGAGCGGGTAGGAGAAGAGCGGGTGGAGAGGAGGAGATAGGAGAAGTGCGGAGAGGAGGAGGGCGGATAGGAGGAGAGCAGGTGGAGAGGAGGAGATAGGAGAAGAGCGGAGATGAGGAGGGCGAAGAGAGGGAGGGTGGAGAGGAGGAGCTAGGAAGGGAAAGGAGGAGAGCGGAGAGGAAGAGAGGAGGAGATAGGAGAAGTGCGGAGAGGAGGAGGGCGGATAGGAGGAGAGCGGGTGGCGAGGAGGAGATAGGAGAAGAGCGGAGAGGAGGAGGGCGAAGAGAGGGAGGGTGGAGAGGAGGAGCTAGGAAGGGAAAGGAGGAGAGCGGAGAGGAAGAGAGGAGGAGAGGAGGAGATAGGAGAAGTGCGGAGAGGAGGAGGGTGGATAGGAGGAGAGCGGGTGGAGAGGAGGAGATAGGAGAAGTGCGGAGAGGAGGAGGGCGGATAGGAGGAGAGCGGGTGGAGAGGAGGAGATAGGAGAAGAGTGGAGAGGAGGAGGGCAAAGAGGAGGAGACAGGAGGTGAGCAGATAGGAGGAGAGCGGAGAGGAGGAGATAGGAGGTGACCGGGTAGGAGAGGAGCGGGTGGAGAGGAGGAGATAGGAGAAGTGCGGAGAGGAGGAGACAGGAGGTGAGCGGGTAGGAGAAGAGCGGGTGGAGAGGAGGAGATAGGAGAAGTGCGGAGAGGAGGAGGGCGGATAGGAGGAGAGCGGGTGGAGAGGAGGAGATAGGAGAGGTGCGGAGAGGAGGAGGGCGGATAGGAGGAGAGCGGGTGGAGAGGAGGAGATAGGAGAAGAGCGGAGAGGAGGAGGGCGAAGAGAGGGAGGGTGGAGAGGAGGAGCTAGGAAGGGAAAGGAGGAGAGCGGAGAGGAAGAGAGGAGGAGATAGGAGAAGTGCGGAGAGGAGGAGGGTGGATAGGAGGAGAGCGGGTGGAGAGGAGGAGATAGGAGAAGTGCGGAGAGGAGGAGGGCGGATAGGAGGAGAGCGGGTGGAGAGGAGGAGATAGGAGAAGAGCGGAGAGGAGGAGGGCGAAGAGAGGGAGGGTGGAGAGGAGGAGCTAGGAAGGGAAAGGAGGAGAGCGGAGAGGAAGAGAGGAGGAGAGTGAAGAGAGGGAGGGTGGAGAGGAGGAGCTAGGAAGGGAAAGGAGGAGAGCGGAGAGGAAGAGAGGAGGAGGGCGAAGAGAAGGAGGGTGGAGAGGAGGAGATAGGAAGGGAAAGGAGGAGAGCGGAGAGGAAGAGAGGAGGAGAGTGAAGAGAGGGAGGGTGGAGAGGAGGAGCTAGGAAGGGAAAGGAGGAGAGCGGAGAGGAAGAGAGGAGGAGATAGGAGAAGTGCGGAGAGGAGGAGGGTGGATAGGAGGAGAGCGGGTGGAGAGGAGGAGATAGGAGAAGAGCGGAGAGGAGGAGGGCGAAGAGAGGGAGGGTGGAGAGGAGGAGCTAGGAAGGGAAAGGAGGAGAGCGGAGAGGAAGAGGAAGAGAGTGTAGAGAGGGAGGGTGGAGAGGAGGAGCTAGGAAGGGAAAGGAGGAGAGCGGAGAGGAAGAGAGGAGGAGGGCGAAGAGAGGGAGGGTGGAGAGGAGGAGATAGGAAGGGAAAGGAGGAGAGCGGAGAGGAAGAGAGGAGGAGAGTGAAGAGAGGGAGGGTGGAGAGGAGGAGCTAGGAAGGGAAAGGAGGAGAGCGGAGAGGAAGAGAGGAGGAGGGCGAAGAGAGGGAGGGTGGAGAGGAGGAGCTAGGAAGGGAAAGGAGGAGAGCGGAGAGGAAGAGAGGAGGAGAGTGAAGAGAGGGAGGGTGGAGAGGAGGAGATAGGCAGGGAAAGGAGGAGAGCTGAGAGGAAGAGAGGGAGGGTGGAGAGGAGGAGATAGGAAGGGAAAGGAGGAGAGCGGAGAGGAAGAGAGGAGGAGAGTGAAGAGAGGGAGGGTGGAGAGGAGGAGCTAGGAAGGGAAAGGAGGAGAGCGGAGAGGAAGAGAGGAGGAGGGCGAAGAGAGGGAGGGTGGAGAGGAGGAGCTAGGAAGGGAAAGGAGGAGAGCGGAGAGGAAGAGAGGAGGAGAGTGAAGAGAGGGAGGGTGGAGAGGAGGAGCTAGGAAGGGAAAGGAGGAGAGCGGAGAGGAAGAGAGGAGGAGGGCGAAGAGAGGGAGGGTGGAGAGGAGGAGATAGGAAGGGAAGGAGGAGAGCGGAGAGGAAGAGAGGAGGAGAGTGAAGAGAGGGAGGGTGGAGAGGAGGAGCTAGGAAGGGAAAGGAGGAGAGCGGAGAGGAAGAGAGGAGGAGAGTGAAGAGAGGGAGGGTGGAGAGGAGGAGCTAGGAAGGGAAAGGAGGAGAGCGGAGAGGAGGAGAGCGGAGAGGAAGAGAGGAGGAGAGTGAAGGTAATTAACAGGGTGGTTCCTCATGAAAATAGAACAACACAAAAACATTTTAATTATAGAAAGGTCCTTTGGAGGAAGAACTTTGCCAAATATTGGACATTTGTATCTTAAAGCATAATTGATGAAGATTTCATTGAAGTTGGAGCATTTGTGACATTTTGGCCTTACCCAGGTGTCCTTTAATACTCCATAATATTTCATGTGTAGAAGCTACAAAGCAAGTATTGATGTCATATAAAGCTTAACTGCTTGCTCTGTAATATGATTCGTATTTTGATTTCCAAAACTATATTTTCATTAATTTATTAATAATGAAAATGTACAGATTAATTTTTGAAAATCTAAACATTTTCCTAATATGGTTTTAAACAAACTCCAACAGCATATCCAAGTTCCACAGATCTATGCTAGTTTTGGAGGGTTTTAGTTTCATGAGGAATCACCCTGTAGTGACAGCCAGGCACAGAACTCTGAGATGAAAGGAGGGGGAGGAGGAATGTATGTTTTACCTTTATTTAACTAGGCAAATCAGTTAAGAACAAATTCAGATTTTACATTGACGGCCTACCCCGGCCAAACACTCGCCTAGCCCGGACGACACTGGGCCAATTGTGCGCTGCCCTATGGGACTCCCGATCACGGCCAGTTGTGAAACAGCCCCTGATCTAACCAGGGTCAGTAGTGACACCTCTAGCACTGAGATGCAGTGTCTTAGACTGCTCGTTCGAATCCAGGCTGTATCACATCCGGCCGTGATTGGGAGTCCCATAGGGTGGTGCACAATTGGCCCAGCATCGTCCGGGTTTGGTTGGGTAGGCTGTCATTGTAAATAAGAATATGTTCTTACCTAGTTAAATAAAGGTAAAAAAAAAATATATATACTAATTTTAACAAAGTCCTTGACGAAACCTGCTCCAGAGTGCTCAGGACCTCAGACAGGGACTAAAGTTTACCTTCCAACAGGACAACGACCCTAATCACACAGCCAAGACAATGCAGGAGTGCACTGTATATCCAAAAGTATGTGGACATGGCTTCAAAATAGTGGATTTGTCTATTTCAGCATAAAAGCGTATAAAAGCACACCACCATGCAATCTCAATAGGCAAACATTGGCTGGAGAATGGCTTTACTGAAGAACTCCGTGACTTTCAATGTGGCGACGTCATAGGATGCCACCATTCCAACAAGTCAGTTTGTAAAATTTCTGCCCTGCTAGAGCTGCCCCGGTCAACTGTAAGTGCTGTTATTGTGAAGTGGAAACGTCTAGGAGCAACAACAGCTCAGCCGCGAAGTGGTAGGCCACACAAGCTCACAGAATGGGGCCGCCAAGTGCTGAAGTGCGTAGCTTGTAAAACTATTCTGTCCTCGCTTGCAACACTCACTATGTAAAGTCAGCACAATAAATGTTCGTCGAGAGCTCCATGTTATGGGTTTCCATGGCCGAGCAGCTGCACACAAGCCTAAGATCACCATGCAAAATGCCAAGCGTCGGCTGGAGTGGTGTTAAGCTCGCTGCCATTAGACTGGAGCAGCAGAAACGCGTTCTCTGGAGTGATGAATCACGGACAAATCTGGGTTTGGTGGATGCCAGGAGAACACTACCTGCCGAAATGGAGGAGGAATAATGGCCTTAGGCTGTTTTTCATGGTTTTGGCTAGGCCCCTTACTTCCAGTGAAGAGAAATCTTAACGCTACAGCATACAATGACATTCTGGACGATTCTGTGCTTCCATCTTTGTGGCAACAGTTTGGGGAAGGCCCGTTCCTATTTCAGCATGACAATGCACAAAGCGAGGTCCATACAGAAATTGTTTGTCAAGATCGGTGTGGAAGAACTTGACTGGCCTGCACAGAGCCCTGACCTCAACCCTATCAAACACCTTTGGGATGAATTGGAACGGCGACTGCGAGCTAGGCCGAATCACCCAACATCAGCACCCAAAAGTCAGCAATGCAGCAATGTTCTAACATCTAGTGGAAAGCCTTCCCAGAAGAGTGGAGGCTGTTATAGCAGTAAAGAGGCGACCAACTCCATATTAATGTCCATGCTTTTTGAATGAGATGTTTGATGTGCAGGTGTCCACATACTTTTGGTCATGGAGTGTACTTGACTTTTGCAGTTCGCACACATCAAATGCGAGTGAAATGATCGCACTGTGGAGCCCTGCGACATGAGACACATTTGACACAAGAACCGAAAGTAACAAAAATCAGAGTACTGAATAGTTTTTCGTGTTCTAGTGTCAGGAAAAAGTAGTGACATTTCGGTAGAACATTAAACTGGCGTTAGAACATTAAACTGAACATGGTTGTTTAATGTTCGCACTTGCGAACACTGTGTTTAGAGGTAGTGCCATTTATACTGCACAGTTGTAGGCTGTTGGGCTGTTATGCTTTTGATGTGCTAGGCTGTAGTGTTATACTGTGTGTTCAGGCTGTAGATGTACACTGTAGTTTCGGCTGTAGGCGTACACTAAACATAATTTATAATGTCTGTGTAGACGTTTTGGAGCCTGTTGTTGTTGTGATCTCTTTTTAAAGTAGACAAGTTTGTCGCAATAGTTTGTCACAAATGTTTGTTTACCCCAAAATATCTCTATGACGTTGGTAAGTGATGATCCCTCCAATATTCTGGGCTGTAGGCGCGGTGGGATCCGAGCTAGCTGTGTTGAATGTTATTCCCCTTTGATTGCTCGTTGTGACACTTCAAAGAGGCCAAGGCTTTGTAGATAGCCACGGAGCAGGTAAGCACATTACTACCAGAGGAGAAGAATGATGTCATACTACACTGCCCTCCAAGCATGGAGAGCCTCTCAAAGCAGCTGTGACTAAAGCGCTTATAAGAGTTCAAAACGTACGCATATGCACAGCCGTTTTCTAGAATATTGGCCGTGTTGGTTGGGAATTTCTAGGGAGGTGCGTTGTCGGGCTGTGTGTCCCATGCGTACGGTGGTCTCAGAGCCTCTTAGTCCTGCGGCCCATTGTGACAAAGCTATCGCGGCTCTGCGTCTGTGGACTTCTCATCCAACTGCGACTCCCAACCTACCCTGCATGCAACACACAGATTGACTTAGACAACATTTGGTGTTACAGGGATACTTTTCAGAGGTGTATTCATATTTATTTTAGGTCTATGACACTATGTACGTCATTGGATGTACAGTGAGATACAGAACCCTCTGTTACAACCAGAGGGTTCTTCATTACACTGTTACAACCAGAGGGTTCTTCATTACACTGTTACAACCAGAGGGTTCTCAATTACACTGTTACAACCAGAGGGTTCTCAATTACACTGTTACAACCAGAGGGTTCTTCATTACACTGTTAAAAGCACATACCAATAAGTGTTTTAACCCTTTCTGCCAATAACAGCTAGTTTTCAGTTTGCCCCTCCCCCCAGACAGACCTAGCAATATTCTTGCTTGAGAAATTGTGCTATGGTAAGAAGCTATTTAGTTTTATATTTTGCCATTTTAATTGAAAACAATCACATTAGGCTAAGGTGCTTAATTGTTACCCAGAAATGATTTGCTATTGAGATAAAACAGCTGCATTGGACCTTTAGAAATGTCCCGGCTACTGGTTGCAGTGAAAATATGGTAAATATACCTACAGTTGCTGTATTTTTAGAGCTGGATTAAGGTCTTATTGCTTTAAGGGACAGTACTGTATGCTGCTGTATTCTGAATACTTTGGAGTGAACCTCTTGGTTACAAGCGACCTGAATTACCTGCTACGCTACCGGGTCTATGGATATGACAGAGATTGTTAATAGATTAGTGTAATGAATACTCAGGGAGAAAAAGGTGTAGATTCACGAGCAGGGAGCGGCATTCGTTTTTTGGGGGGTAATAACTACTGTGATATGCAAAACAAATGGTTACATATATCCCCCCCTGAATCTGCTGCCTCGTCCAGTATCTACAAATCAACAGAAGAAGAGAAAGAACATTACTGACAGCCCTTACGGAAACACCACATGATTTCACATGTGGAAAATCACATGATGTGACATGTAAAATCATGTGTTTTTGGAACACTTCACATGACATTTCACATGTGAAAACTTGTTTTTAGACAACAATAATGTGTCGTTATGATACATACACAGTGCTATTAATATGCAGTGTTTTTAACTTAAGACATAAATGACTACATTGTGCATGTTTATTTATACAGTAATTATTATTCAGTGTCCTCACCTGGGATTTAAACTTAACCTCTTGGTTCACAGCATTCCGATATTTCTGCTATGCCACCACGACTGTGTTTATGGCTGATTTCACCTGTATTCCTAGACTTTTTACATCTCCGCTTTGTTAAAAATACACTGAAGAAAAACTATTATAGTTATCATAGTGATTCAGGTGTGACATTAAAACAGAATAATATGCCACACCAACATTAGACAGCTATACAGAAAACTCTCAAATTGATGAGATAAGTTAATTAAAGCCTTGATGAGAGGATAGTTAGATGAACTGCTAAGTAAAATAGCAGTCGGATCGTATGCTGTTGCTAAGTGCAGATGTGTATTATAGGTAATGATTGTGTAGGGGAATTCTGAGAATGCTACAGACTTTGTGGTGCAGCAGAAAGATCAGTGCACCTCAAATCCCAGGTGGGGTCATATTTTAGATGAACAGCGTACTACTTACTTTAAAACTACCATACCATTACTTTAATTATAATGCTCTGGGACCATCTGAGACCATCACGTGATGTCCTGACGACTGGTAAAACAAATGTCTGGAGAACATCTTACATACATCCTAACATGGTTTCTCACCCTTTCAGAAAACCACAAAACTACAATTTAAAAACTAGTTTTCATTGGGAAGGCAGATAAAACGTGTTTATCAAAAGCAATCACTGTTGCATGTGAAAACACAGAATCCTACTCACTACTCTGCGTGCTTATTCTAGGCTGCGTCACTTTTGTTTTGAGCTGACTTCGCCGTGGGCTTTGAATGGGGCACCTGACTCACGCCGGGAGGCAGCCCGGTTCCAAAACTCATGCAATCACTTTTCACCCGGTGCAAACTCCTCCCACCGGGGCAACCCATGCCAGATAGTCTAATTCCTTCAATATCTCATGGGAAGTGTTCCAAAAACACCATTGCACATTAGTAATTTAACTTCCACATGATTTCACATTTTGAAATTTCACAGATGTGAAGTATTCCAAAACATATACATATTTTTAACCTAGGCAAGTCAGTTAAGAACAAATTATTATATTCAATGACAGCCTAGGAACAGTGGGTTGACTGCCTGTTCAGGGGCAGAACGACAGATTTGTACCTTATTAGCTCGGGGATTTGAACTTGCAACTTTTCAGCTGCAAGTCCAATGCTCTAACCACTAGGCTACCCTGCCACCCCAGCATATGGTTTCACATGATTTCACATGAAGTGTTCCAAAACCATGTTTTCACTTAGTTTGTGGGATCTTGTTTTTGTACTGTTGCTTTCCAGCCCTGCATTTAGTTTTGTATTTGTTGTTTTTTCGGTGTCATCAAAGAAAGATGTACGCCCACCACGCTGCACCTTGGTCCGATCCGTGGTATGGTCCGTGGTATGGCCCGTGGTGTGGTGTTGAAGTTTTGCATCCCCATGTTGTCACATTTATTTCACATGAGATCATGTTCTCACCCGTAGTTTCATTTTAACATGTTGCTTCACATTTTGTCACATGTTATCAAATTAACTTGTGGAATTCATCAGTTATTTCCGTAATGGAGAGAATCCGTCCTGAGAAGAAAAAAATGACTAGTGGGATGTGTGTGTATGTTTCAGAGTTTAGGAGCTGTCAGTCTAAAGGGATGTACACGCCTTTTCCCAGAGAGAATCATTATGTCAAACTGTGTTTGTGTGCGTGTGTGCATGCATGTCTGTATGTCATTATGGCAAACTGGATTTAGACTCCGACTCCAAACACCATCTGGTTCCTCAATCACAACCTTATGCTACTGCATGTAAACATATTGTGAAAGTAAATCTCGCCTTAATTTGAAAGAAAAATCCACTCAAAAACTATATTTTGGTATTGTATTGTATTTTATTTTATTTTTATTTAACCTTTATTTAACCAGGTAGGCTAGTTGAGAACAAGTTCTCATTTACAACTGCTACCTGGCCAAGATAAAGCAAAGCAGTGTGACACAGACAACAACACAGAGTTACACATGGAGTAAACAATAAACAAGCCAATAACACAATAAACAAATCAATGACACAGTAGAAAAAATAAAGTCTATATACAGTGTGTGCAAAAGGCATGAGGAGGGAGGCAATAAATAGGCCATAGGAACGAATAATTACAATTTAGCAGATTAACACTGGAGTGATAAATGAGCAGATGATGATGTGCAAGTAGAGATACTGGTGTGCAAAAGGGCAGAAAGTAAATAAAATAAAAACAGTATGGGGATGAGGTAGATAGATTGGGTGGGCTATTTACAGATGGACTATGTACAGCTGCAGCGATCGGTTAGCGGCTCAGATAGCTTATGTTTAAAGTTGGTGAGGGAAATAAAAGTCTCCAACTTCAGCGATTTTTGCAATTTGTTCCAGTCACTGGCAGCAGAGAACTGGAAGTAAAGGCGACCAAATGAGGTGTTGGCTTTGGGGATGATCAGTGAGATATACCTGCTGGAACGTGTGCTTCGGGTGGGTGTTGTTATCGTGACCAGTGAACTGAGATAAGGCGGAGCTTTACCTAGGGTAGATTTATAGATGAGCTGGAGCCAGTGGGTCTGGCGACAAATATGTAGCGAGGGCCAGCCGACTAGTGCATACAGGTCGCAGTGGTGGGTGGTATAAGGTGATTTGGTAACAAAGCGGATGGCACTGTGATAGACTGCATCCAGTTTGCTGAGTAGAGTATTGGAAGCTATTTTGTATATGACATCGCCGAAGTCGAGGATCGGTAGGATCGTCAGTTTTTCTAGGGTAAGTTTGGCGGCGTGAGTGAAGGAGGCTTTGTTGCGAAATAGAAAGACGATTCTAGATTTGATTTTGGATTGGAGATGTTTAATATGAGTCTGGAAGGAGAGTTTACAGTCTAACCAGACACCTAGGTATTTATAGTTGTCCACATATTCTAGGTCGGAACCGTCCAGGGTGGTGATGCTAGTCGGGCGAGCGGGTGCGGGCAGCGAATGGTTGAATAGCATGCATTTGGTCTTACTAGCATTTAAGAGCAGTTGGAGGCCACGGAAGGAGTGTTGTATGGCATTGAAGCTCGTTTGGAGGTTAGTGAGCACAGTGTCCAAGGAAGGGCCAGAAGTATACAGAATGCTGTCGTCTGCGTAGAGGTGGATCAGGGAATCGCCCGCAGCAAGAGCGACATCATTGATATATACAGAGAAAAGAGTCGTCAAGAGAATTGAACCCTGTGGTACCCCCATAGAGACTGCCAGAAGTCCGGACAACATGCCCTCCGATTTGACACACTGAACTCTGTCTGCAAAGTAGTTGGTGAACCAGGCGAGGCAGTCATTAGAAAAATCAAGACTATTGAGTCTGCCGATAAGAATACGGTGATTGACAAGCCTTGGCCAGGTTGATGAAGAGGGCTGCACAGTACTGTCTTTTATCGATGGCGGTTATGATATCGTTTAGTACCTTGAGCGTGGCTGAGGTGCACCCGTGACCGGCTCGGAAACCGGATTGCACAGCGGAGAAGGTACGGTGGGATTCGAAATGGTCAGTGATCTGTTTATTAACTTGGCTTTCGAATTTAGATAGGTAGGGCAGGATGGATATAGGTCTGTAACAGTTTGGGTCTAGGGTGTCACCCCCTTTGAAGAGGGGGATGACCGCGGCAGCTTTCCAATTTTTAGGGATCTCGGACGATACGAAAGAGAGGTTGAACAGGCTGGTAATAGGGTTTGCAACAATGACGACGGATAGTTTTAGAAAGAGAGGGTTCAGATTGTCTAGCCCAGCTGATTTGTACGGGTCCAGGTTTGAGAGATGTTTATTGAAATGTTTGATTATCATGGATTTATCGTTGGTGACCGTGTTACCTAGCTTCAGTGCAGTGGGCAGCTGGGAGGAGGTGCTCTTGTTCTCCATGGATTTTACAGTGTCCCAAAACATTTTGGAGTTAGAGCTACAGGATGCACATTTCTGCTTGAAAAAGCTAGCCTTTGCTTTCCTGACTGACTACGTGTATTGGTTCCTGACTTCCCTGAACAGTTGCATATCGCGGGGACTATTCGATGCTTTTGCAGTCCACCACAGGATGTGTTTGTGCTGGTCAAGGGCAGTCAGGTCTGGAGTGAAATTACCAGGCATCCTCGACTGATGGGATGAGGTCAATATCCTTCCAGGATACCCATGCCAGGTCGATTAGAAAGGCCTGCTCGCAGAAGTGTTTTAGGGAGCGTTTGACAGTGATGAGGGGTGGTCGTTTGTCCGCGGACCCATAGCGGATACAGCAATGATGCAGTGATCGCAGAGATCCTGATTGAAAATAGCGGAGGTGTATTTGGAGGGCAAGTTGGTCAGGATAATGTCTATGAGGGTGGCCATGTTTACGGATTTAGGGTTGTACCTGGTGGGTTCCTTGATGATTTGTGTGAGATTGAGGGCATCTAGCTTAGATTGTAGGACTGCCGGGGTGTTAAGCATATACCAGTTTAGGTCACCTAACAGAACGAACTCTGAAGCTAGATGGGGGGGCGATCAATTCACAAATGGTGTCCAGGGCACAGCTGGGAGCTGAGGGGGGTCGATAGCAGGTGGCAACAGTGAGAGACTTATTTCTGGAGAGATACATTTTTAAAATTAGAAGTTCGAACTGTTTGTGTATAGACCTGGAAAGTATGACAGAACTTTGCAGGCTATCTCTGCAGTAGATTGCAACTCCTCCCCCTTTGGCAGTTCTATCTTGACGGAAAATGTTGTAGTTGGGTATGGAAATCTCAGAATTTCATTAGTCCACTGTTGATACAGTCCCAACATGTTTTGCATGTCAGCAGTCAAGTTTTCAAGATATAGTGGAATAATGAAAACAATACCAGAAGGTTGCTTTTGAGTGGATTGTAAATATGCCAGCACGAGCATATTTCATTTTCTGCATATTCTATTACACAGTGCCTTCAAAAAGTATTCAGACCCCTTAACTTTTTCCCCATTTTGTTACGTTACAGCCTTATTCTAAAATGTATGAAATAGTTTTTTCCCTCATCAATCTACACACAATAACCCATAATGACAAAGCAAAAACGGCTTTTTATACATTTTTGGTCATTTATTAAAAATTAAAAACTGAAATATCACATTTACATACAGTACCAGTCAAAAGTTTGGTCACCTACTCATTCAAGGATTAACTTTATTTTTACTATTTTCTACATTGTAGAATAATAGTGAAGACATTAAAACTATGAAATAATTGTAGTAACCAAAAAATAATTGTGTAGTAACCAATAAAAGTGTTAAACAAATCAAAATATGGCCACCCTTTGCCTTGATGACAGCTTTGCCCTCTTCTTTATTGTGCCAAGAGTGTGCAAAGCTGTCATCAAGGCAAAGGGTGGCTACTTTGAAGAATCTCAAATATATAATATATTTTGAAATGCAAGAGAAAGGCCACAATCTATTATTCAAGGTTAGGATCCATTTAGATTCTGGCTACTAGATGGCAGCAGTGCACGTGCAAAGTTTTAGACTGATCCAATGGACCATTGCATTCCTGTTCAAAATGTCATATCAAGTCTGCCCAAATGTGCCTAAATGGTTTATTAATACATTTTCAAGTTCATAACTGTGCACTCTCCTCAAACAATAGCATGGTATTATTTCACTGTAATAGCTACTGTAAATTGGACAGTGCAGTTAGATTAACAAGAATTTAAGCTTTCTGCCCATATCAGATATGTCCTGGGAAATGTTCTTGTTACTCACAAATGTTCTTGTTAGCTCAACCGTCCCGTGGGGAGGGGACCAATCCTGTAGAGGATAACAACTTAAAAAATATTCTGATGACCCGCCTCCCCTACATTTTAATTATAACTAAAAGAGAAAATAACCCTTTTATGGACAACAAAGAACCATTATGGTTCCACCCAAGAACCCTTAAGAAACCCTCGTTTTTTTGTGTGTACTTCAGACATTGTAGGGTAAGATTTTAATACCCCTGTTATAAACCTACAAAACACACAAGATCTTCAAGTATCAGCTTGTTGCTTACTCGTTTTAGAATGCATAAATTGAAAAAGAAAGGACAGAATGAATGGAACACGCATAAAAGGTTCTTTTAAACTCTGCTGTCCTATTGCATCTTGGAGCAATTCCAGGCACCTTGGTTTTGTCACAAATGGCACCCTTTTCTCTATATAGTGCACTACTTTTGACCAAAGGTCCTGGTCAAAAGTAGTGCACTAAATAGTGAATAGGGTGCCATTTGGAACGTACACCTTATTTTAGAATAAAAAGCACAGGGCCTGTTGCCTTTTATGATGATTCATTCCCTACAGTCGCTGTCTCTCTCTCTGCTCTTTCTGCTCTCTCTCTTTCTCTCTCCATCTCTCTCTCTCTGCCCTCTAAAAAATTAAGGTTTAGATTTGTTCTTAAAGGGGTACAAGCGCTTGTCAATGTAGTTGTACACTATAAGGTACATCCTTTGGCAAATAATTGTACCCCAGTTCATACTTCAGATAGTACCTTTCTTTCATATAGTCCACAGGTACAAAGCATGCCTTTAGAAAAAAGATAATTTTACCTTTAAAGGGTACCACCACAGTAACAGAGCCATGACTCACGAGTGGCCAAAAATAACTATATTTTTTTATGGGGGTCAGCTTTAATATTGCAGATAGCTTCCATCAGAGTAATTGTCTGCATCACTTCCAATATATATTTTTGCAAATATATATACAGTACCAGTCAAAGGTTTGGACACACCGACAGTGGGGAGAACAAGTATTTGATACACTGCCGATTTTGCAGGTTTTTCTACTTACAAAGCATGTAGAGGTCTGCAATTTGTATCATAGGTACACTTCAACTGTGAGAGATGGAATCTAAAACAAAAATCCAGAAAATCACATTGTATGATTTTTGAGTAATTAATTTGCATTTTATTGCATGACATAAGTATTTGATCACCTACCAACCAGTAAGAATTCCGGCTCTCACAGACCTGTTAGTTTTTCTTTAAGAAGCCCTCCTGTTCTCCACTCATTACCTGTATTAACTGCACCTGAACTCGTTACCTTTATAAAAGACACCTGTCCACACACTCAATCAAACAGACTCCAACCTCTCCACAATGGCCAAGACCAGAGAGCTGTGTAAGGACATCAGGGTTCAAATTGTAGACCTGCACAAGGCTGGGATGGGCTACAGGACAATAGGCAAGCAGCTTGGTGAGAAGGCAACCACTGTTGGCGCAATTATTAGAAAATGGAAGAAGTTCAAGACATAAAGAAGGGAGAGAGAGAAAGAAGGGAGAGAGAGAGATAAAGAAGGGAGAGCAATATAAAGAAGGGAGAGAGAGATAAAGAAGGGAGAGCAAGATAAAGAAGGGAGAGCAAGATAAAGAAGGGAGAGCGAGAGATAAAGAAGGGAGAGAGAGAGATAAAGAAGGGAGCGAGAGACATAAAAAAGGGAGAGAGAGAGAAAGAAGGGAGAGAGAGAAAGAAGGGAGAGAGAGATAAAGAAGGGAGAGCAAGATAGAGAAGGGAGAGAGAGACATAAAGAAGGGAGAGAGAGACATAAAGAAGAGAGAGACATAAAGAAGGAGAGAGAGATAAAGAAGGGAGAGAGAGAGATAAAGAAGGGAGAGAGAGAGATAAAGAAGGGAGAGAGAGAGATAAAGAAGGGAGCGAGAGACATAAAAAAGGGAGAGAGAGAGAAAGAAGGGAGAGAGAGAAAGAAGGGAGAGAGAGATAAAGAAGGGAGAGCAAGATAAAGAAGGGAGCGAGAGGCATAAAGTAGGGAGAGAGAGAGAAAGAAGGAAGAGAGAGATAAAGAAGGGAGAGCAAGATAAAGAAGGGAGAGAGAGAGAAAGAAGGGAGAGAGAGACATAAAGAAGGGAGAGAGAGAGATAAAGAAGGGAGAGCAAGATAAAGAAGGGAGAGAGAAACATAAAGAAAGGAGAGAGAGAGAAAGAAGGGAGAGAGAGGGAAAGAAGGGAGAGAGAGAGAAAGAAGGGAGAGAGAGAGAGAAATAAGGGAGAGAGAAAGAAGGGAGAGAGAGAGCGATAAAGAAGGGAGAGAGAGATAAAGAATGGAGAGAGAGAGATAAAGAAGGGAGAGAGAGATAAAGAAGGGAGAGAGAGATAAAGAAGAGAGAGAGAGGGAGAAAGGAGAGAGAGAGATAAGATAGAGAGAGATAATGAAGGGAGAGTGAGAGAGAAAGAAGGTAGAGAGAGATAAAGAAGGTAGAGAGAGATATAAAGAAAGTAGAGAGAGATAAAGAAGGGGGAGTGAGAGAGAAAGAAGGTAGAGAGAGAGAAAGAAGGTAGAGAGAGAGAAAGAAGGTAGAGAGAGAGAAAGAAGGTAGAGAGAGATAAAGAAGGGAGAGAGATAAAGAAGGGAGAGAGATAACGAAAGGAGAGAGATAAATAAAGGAGAGAGCGATAAAGAAGGGAGAGAGAGATAAAGAAGGGAGAGAGAGATAAAGAAAGGAGAGATAAAGAAAGGAGAGAGAGATAAAGAAGGGAGAGAGAGATAAAGAAGGGATAGAGAGATAAAGAAGGTAGAGAGAGAGATAAAGAAGGGATAGAGATAAAGAAGGTAGAGAGAGAGATAAAGAAGGGATAGAGATAAAGAAGGGAGAGAGATAAAGAAGGGAGAGAGAGATAAAGAAGGTAGAGAGAGAGATAAAGAAGGGATAGAGATAAAGAAGGGAGAGAGAGATAAAGAAGGTAGAGAGAGAGATAAAGAAGGGATAGAGATAAAGAAGGGAGAGAGAGATAAAGAAGGGAGAGAGAGATAAAGAAGGGAGAGAGAGCGAGCAATCAGCAGGGAAGACGAGTTGCAGTTAGAACAAGTATTATTGAGAGAAAGCCAATATTAGCTCCTCTCCACATCTACCAGCCTTCATGACTTTCACCAGTACTTTACCCCTGGCTTTATGTCTGTTTGTTTGTTTGTGTGTGTATGTGCTCTCAGGTTTTCACGTGTGTGTGTATGTCTGTGTGCAACATTTCTCTCTCTTTACCCAGGGTCAACAATGTCTGAGTGGTTGCGTGTGAAAGATGGAGGCTATGATGGAGGCTATTAACACCAGTCCTGGTCAGTCCTGGTCAGTCTGTCACAACCCCGATAGGAGGACATGAAGAAAGGGAGTCCTCAGGGAGAAGCAGGCCTCAGGGCATCAGACAAACACAGATCCAACCCCTTCAATCTGCAGTAACCCCTGTCTACTCCAGACTGAGAATTTTAAAGACGTCTTTTGGCATAATACCTAGAAAATAGCTTGTGAGTATAGGACTACTGTTAAAGTTGGTTACATTTCTTCAGCCCCATCCCTCAGCTTTATGGCCTGTCATTTGTTTAGCTGAAAAACAATTTCCCAGATTGTGGCTTTAATGATAAGAGAACAAGGCTGACGTTTTACGTATTCTGAACCAATCGTGTTTTTTTCGTTCGTTTCTTTGCGTTGTTTGTAACTTTTTTAAAACTTATTTTGTACATAATGTTGCTTATGACCGAAAATAACTTCTAGGCATCAAAACTGCGATTACTCACCACGGACTGGCAGAATCCTTTTTTTCAGATCCCCGTGATTTGCATGAAGAGAAGGCGGAGAAAAAGGGGCCAAAGGGCGGGCTGCCTTCTGAGAATTCGTAGGCGATCGAATAAACCCCTACTGCCTTCCATTCTGCTAGCAAACGTGCAATCTTTGGAAAATAAAATTGATGACCTATGTGGAAGATTAATCCCCTCCTGTAATCCCTCTTCACTCATGACTGCATGGCCAGGCACGATTCCAACACCATCATTAAGTTTGCTGATGACAACAGTGACAACAGTGATCACCGACAACGACGGGACAGCCTATAGGGAGGAGGTCAGAGACCTGGCCGTGTGGTTCCAGGACAACGACCTCTCCCTCAAAGTGATCAAGACAAAGGAGATGATTGTGGACAACTGGAAAATGAGGACCGAGCACACCCCCATTCTCATCGACGGGTCTGTAGTGGAACAGGTTGAGAGCTTCAAGTTCCTTGGTGTCCACATCACCAACAAACTAACATGGTCCAAGCACACCAAGACAGTCGTGAAGAGGGCACAACAAAACTTTTTCCCCTTCAGGAGAATGAAAAGATTTGACATGGGTCCTCAGATCCTCAAAAAGTTGTACAGCTGCACCATCAAGAGCATCCTGACTGGTTGCATCACTGCCTGGTATGGCAACTGCTCAGCCTCTGACCGCAAGGCACTACAGAGGGTAGTGCGTACGGCCCAGTACATCACTGGGGCCAAGCTTCCTGCCATCCAGGACCTCTATACCAGGTGATGTCAGAGGAAGGGCCTAAAAGACTCCAGCCACCCAAGTCATAGACTGTTCTCTCTGCTACCACACAACAAGCGGTACTGGAGCGCCAAGTCTAGGTCCAAGAGGCTTCTACCCCCAAGCCATAAGTCTCCTGAACATCTAATAAAATGGCTACCCAGACTATTTGCATTGCCCCCCACCCCTTCCTCTTTTACACCGCTGCTACTCTCTGTTGTTATCATCTAGGCATAGTCACTCTACCTACATGTCCATATTACCTCAACTAACGGGTGCTCCCACACATTGACTCTGTACCGGTATCCCCCTGTATATAGTCTCGCTACTGTTATTTTACTGCTGCTCTTTAATTACTTGTATTTATTATTCTTACTCATATATTTTTTTCAACTGTTTTGTTGGTTAGGGGCTCGTAAGTAAGCGTTTCACTGCAAAGTGTTGTATTTGGCGCATGTGACTAATAACATGTCATTTGATTTGATATATCAGCACATACCCAGGGTGAGAAATGTCTCCCAGCAGCCCCCTCTCTCCCCAGACCAGGAAGTTGACCCTGTGGCACAGGTCATCAGTCTGAGACAATGAGTTTCATATCTTCTTCTTCCCTCTTCTACCTCCACCCCTCCCTCTAATTCTCCATCCCTTCCTCTATCCCATCGTCCATCCCGCCGTCCAGTTGACTTCTCTGAAAGTTATTATCATCCTGGTGGTTCTTTACCATCCCTTTCTCTTCTGTGTGTGTGTGTGTGTGTGTGTGTGTGTGTGTGTGTGTGTGTGTGTGTGTGTGTGTGTGTGTGTGTGTGTGTGTGTGTGTGTGTGTGTGTGTGTTCGTCCGTCCGTCCGTCCGTGGCTGAGGAGCAATGGTCAGTTTGGGGCCATTAGAAGGGGTGTAATACAAGACTGAACAATGAAGGGAGAGAGGAAGAGAGGAAGAGAGGGAGAGAGGAAGAGAGGAAGAGAGGGAGAGAGGAAGAGAGGAAGAGAGGGAGAGAGGAAGAGAGGAAGAGAGGGAGAGAGGAAGAGAGGAAGAGAGGGAGAGAGGAAGAGAGGAAGAGAGGGAGAGAGGAAGAGAGGAAGAGAGGGAGAGAGGAAGAGAGGGAGAGAGGAAGAGAGGGAGAGAGGGAGAGAGGAAGAGAGGGAGAGAGGAAGTTGAGAGGGAGAGAGGAAGTTGAGAGGAAGTTTAGAGGGAGAGAGGGAGGGAGGAAGTTGAGAGGGAGAGAGGAAGTTGAGAGGGAGAGAGGGAGAGAGGAAGAGAGGGAGAGAGGGAGAGAGGAAGTTGAGAGGGAGAGAGGAAGTTGAGAGGAAGAGAGGGAGAGAGGGGGTTGAGAGGGAGAGAGGAAGTTGAGAGGGAGAGAGGAAGTTGAGAGGGAGAGAGGAAGTTGAGAGGGAGAGAGGGAGAGAGGAAGTTGAGGGAGAGATGAAGAGAGGAAGAGAGGGAGAGAGGAAGTTGAGAGGTAGAGAGGAAGTTGAGAGGAAGAGAGGGAGAGAGGAAGTTGAGAGGGAGAGAGGAAGTTGAGAGGGAGAGAGGGAGAGAGGAAGTTGAGAGGGAGAGAGTGAGAGAGGAAGTTGAGAGGGAGAGAGGAAGTTGAGAGGGAGAGAGGGAGAGAGGAAGTTGAGAGGGAGAGAGGAAGTTGAGAGAGGAAGAGAGGGAGAGAGGAAGTTGAGAGGGAGAGAGGAAGTTGAGAGGGAGAGAGGAAGTTGAGAGGGAGAGAGGGAGAGAGGGAGAGAGGAAGTTGAGAGGGAGAGAAAAGGAGAGAATGTGGGAATGGAGAGGTAAATGCTTTTCTTTTCCCACCAAGACACCCAATGTATTACAAGCTACCATCATGCACTATTGCCTACATTTTTTTTTTCATCAATTTTCTTAGTGTGTTGTCTAATGGCAGATATAGCCATTTAAGGGCTATAGGCATAGGTTAGATTTAGGTAGATTCAGTGCAGGATAACTCTGTCTTTGCAACTCCCCATCCAATCTGCGTATCACATTCATATTCTGTACCCACAGAGCATTCATAAAGTTTTCATGAGGAGTGAAAACGCCTCAGCTATCACCCTGCCCTACACCTTATAGTGTAGCCTACATTAAAACGTGTCTAATGATGAGACTACATTACGTTAGTTTCTTCTACTGTGAGTGAATTCCTGTAAAATAGACAGGATATTTTTTATCTTGTCATGTAGCATAGCTCCTTCTGTGATCTGAAGTTGGGCGAGTTCTCCCCTCACTACTTCAATGAATGCAGGAACTCACTTATACAAATAATGAAGAGTACAGGACCAAGTATAGAACCTAGGGGAACACCAATTGTCAACTCAATATAAGTATACTTAAAACACCATCCACATTTGGTTTTATTTGTGTGGTAATCCTTGAACCAGCCAATAGCATTAACACATTCTGGAATTATGAGCCGAGACAGATACACATATACACTTACTGAGGTTGTCTAAATAATGGTAGGCTCTCGGTGTCTAATGGTAGGCCCTATATCAGGAGAGGCTTGGAAATGGTTATATTGGTTCTAGGTGCTTCTATTGTTCTCCTTGCCATCGATCAACCTTTCGACCAGTCTGAGCCAAGCTCATCAACTTTTGTATCAATCTTCTTCCTGCTTATTGGCCAATTAAAACCAGGGTGCCATTTCTAATCAATGCATCAATCAAACAATTAACCACAGAGTCAATCGGCTACCATGGAAACTCAATAAGCTACCATGAAAACTCAATAAGCTACCATGAAAACTCAATAAGCTACCATGGAAACTCAATAGGCTACCATGGAAACTCAATAAGCTACCATGGATATGGCTGACTCAGTCCTCCACCTGTCTGACTGATCAGCCATGCTTTTCAGTAGAACATCCTGTTAAGAGATATCCATTATGTGCTATTGAAATGATCTAGTCATGATATTCTATTGCATACATTTGTACTCAACCAAACGACTGGGTACATGTATATGTTAAAGACTGGGTAGGTATGTTGGTCATTCAGCGTTCAGTAGATCGGTTAGCTTTAATGCGGACACTGGGGTGTTTTTATATAGTTAAGATGATTCCTGACTCCTAGTCCCTACTCTCTAGCCACTCCTAGTCCCTACACCCTAGCAACTCCTGTAGATCTTACCCAGTTGGATAGATGGAAGCAATTATGGCAATATTTCCACCCAGCCAATAATACAGGTAATAGACTGTCTTATACAGCTATACCATCTTCCTTTACCTCAGCTCCTCTCTTCCTCCTCTCTAGCTCCTCTCTTCCTCCTCTCTTCTTCCTCTCTAGCTCCTCTCTTCCTCCTCTCTTCCTCTTCTCTAGCTCCTCTCTTCCTCCTCTCCTCCTACTCTCTAGCTCCTCTCTTCCACCTCTCCTCCTCCTCTCTAGCACCTCTCTTCCTCCTCTCTTCCTCCTCTCTAGCACCTCTCTTCCTCCTCTCGTACTCCTCTCTTCCTACTCTCTAGCTCCTCTCTTCCACCTCTCCTCCTCCTCTCTAGCACCTCTCTTCCTCCTCTCTTCCTCTGCTCTTCTTCCTCTCTAGCTCCTCTCTTCCTCCTCTCTTCCTCTTCTCTAGCTCCTCTCTTCCTACTCTCTAGCTCCTCTCTTCCACCTCTCCTCCTCCTCTCTAGCTCCTCTCTTCCTCCTTTCTAGCACCGCTCTTCCTCCTCTCTTCCTCCTCTCTTCCACCTCTCTTCCTCCTCTCTAGCACCTTTCTTCCTCCTTTCTTCCTCCTCTCTAGCACCGCTCTTCCTCCTCTCTTCCTCCTCTCTAGCTCCTCTCTTCCACCTCTCTTCCTCCTCTCTAGCACCTATCTTCCTCCTCTCTAGCTCCTCTCTTCCTCCTCTCTTCCTCCTCTCTAGCTCCTCTCTTCCTCCTCTCCCGCTCCCTCTCCCTCTCTCCCTTCCAGGTGAAAGAGGTGGCAGGATCAAAGACAGGCCTCCTGCCTGCGGTGTGTGTGTGTGCCTAACCGTGTTCTTCCTCCTGCCTGTGGTGTGTGTGTTTCTTTGGGCAGAGGGTGAAATGGAGGGAAATTGCTGCCTAGCCTTCATCTATCTGGGAGCTTGGCTGGGGGGATGAGGCTTGACATTGGGGTGCATCGGTAACCTCCAAACCTTCATAATGAAACACCATGGCTCCCCGCTTAGTCTGACTATCCTTAGTCATGGGACGGGGGCGAGGTGGCTGTGGTGGTGAAGTGGGGGGTAGACACACGCACGCTCACACTGTCTTAGGGGGTAAGGCAGCATGGTGTCGCGAAGGAGAGGGGGAGGAGAGCCTGTTTCATTACTCAGGGAGAATAGCCACATTTCTGGCCTTTGGTGGAGCGTGACATGGAGGGAAGAATTTTTCTTTGGGTGGTGGTGTTCCGCCTTGCAGCCCAGTGGGACTAAGCTGCTCTCTGTCTGTCTGTCTGTCTGTCTGTCTGTCTGTCTGTCTGTCTGTCTGTCTGTCTGTCTGTCTGTCTGTCTGTCTGTCTGTCTGTCTGTCTGTCTGTCTGTCTGTCTGTCTGTCTGTCTGTCTGTCTGTCTGTCTGTCTGTCTGTCTGTCTGTCTGTCTGTCTGTCTGTCTGTCTGTCTGTCTGTCCGTCCGTCTGTCTGTCTGTCTGTCTGTCCGTCCGTCCGTCCAGATAGGGTCTGGTGACCACAGATTATATACCCCCCGTTAGGCTAGGCTGACCCCACGGGTCAGTGAAATTATTCAAGGAAGTAACACCATGTAATCCTCCACCAGGGTACTTTTTGGTGGTGTGCCATTCTTTGATACTTTCTGGGAATTCTGGGAAACTTTTCTGACACCAGTTTTGCATTTCGCCTTGAAAGCAAGAGTGGATATACTGCACAGGAGGTTGGTGGCACCTTAATTGGTGAGGACGGGCTCATGGTTATGGCCGGAATAAGTGGAATAGTATCAAATACATCAAACACATGGTTTCCATGTGGTTGATGCCATTCCATCTGAGATGGGAAGTAGGGATATTATTGAATTAACCAATAACACAGTAACTATCCCAAAATTCCATGGGTTTCCAGAAAATCTTGTTGAACATTTTTCGGATTCAGGAGGGAATAAGCGGGAATACTCCAATCAGGATTTGGGGCAAACTACCAGATTTTTGCAACCTATGAAGTAATATACAGAGAGCTGTTTCACTGTTTGTTTTGGGGATAGAGGAGAAAGTCTTGGTTAAAGTGTTAATGCCTTGTCACTAATAGAAACCGTTTTAATGAGAGGGGGGGGGGATGATGATGCAGGAAGTTCCTCCACCCACATATCCCATTATGTCTGACCAGGGTTTAGATTTATCATGTGGATAAACATATTAGATGCAGTGAAGATCCCCCTGACTTTCTTTTCTTCATGAGAACCAGATCAGAGACATCCTCTTTGTACTGGGCCCAGCTGTTAATCTTAACATAGGTATACTGTTTAAGATGGCAGAAGCATATGGCTGATTTGATAGCAAGCATCCTGCCTTATTGTTCAGACACATGTATGTTTGGGTTTGTTCTTATACCACTAAAGAACCAGACACAATGTCACAGATGAAAAAGAAAGTGGCACAATCATCTCTCCTTACTGCGAGAGCAGCACCTTCCCAAACGCTTGATTTCTTTACTTCTTTCTTTCCTGCCTTTTATTCCGATGACACTCTATACAATTAGCCACAATGCCTCTACATTGTTCATTGAACACAATGTGGGTGTTAAGCTGTGTGCAACAGATGGTACAGATCTGTTGTTCTACAGGTATTAAACCAGGTATGTTAAGTGGCACTTTGCATTATTAAGGAGACCACAGAGGTTCTGCGTGCGTTAGGGCGGGGCGATAATGGTATTTGATGGTATTTTATGTTTTTGAATAATAACAATTCAGAATTTGCTTAACGAGTAGTGCGTGACCCTAGGGTGGCAACGCATATATTCAACGTGATTTCAGTGGGGTTTTCTCCATTCTGACTGTTTTATACTGTTCAGTTCAAACCCCAAAACTGTCTGCATTTTCATCAATTTCTTCATTTCCTGCACTAATTTGAGAATTTCCACACTCTGCTTTATTTTTGACCAAATGTTGCAATTGTGATTTGACTTGTGAATTAGAGCAAAACACTTGGGTGAACTTGTGGAATCATGGAAATAGAATGATTATTAAAATGCTCTAGTTAGAATATAATAGTCGGTACTTTGAATGAAGTGTTTGACACGACAACAAATGAAAATGCCAGGGAGGAGTTATTGTGACAGGGTAGGAACTAAAGTGTTGACAATTGTTTCCTAGGGGATCCTATAATCTTTGGCTACATTCTCTTAGCTTCTTCATGTAGCTATCATATTCTTTCTTTGTGTATTCCTTTTTGATTTAGAAGATACTGTTGGACAAAACACATGCAGATCTACACCATCACTGGTATTATCAGGCTCTATAGCTAGTTACGTTTGCGCTGACTAGGTACATTTTATAGCTAGCTAGTGATTAGCTTGATCAATTAGCATTAGTGATTAACAAGATTTATGCCTAACTTACTAAGAAAACAAACTAGCTGTTTGCAAATGTAAGAAACACAAACTAATAGTGTAATTCTAGAACACTAGTGGATTTATATTAAGACGCAAAGTGAAAACAGCATTGTTGTCATCAACATCAATGTGTGGATGTGTTTAACTATTCAGGGCTCCACTGTAGCCTTGTGTAGGTGGATAGCAGTGTATTGACCAGAGTCCTTTAGGGGTGCTGAGAAAGATTCTCCTATGGGGAATAGAAGGGAGGAGGGTTTGAGGAGTAGGAGGGGGGTAGTAGCTTGAGGAAGCACAGGATGAGTAAATTGTGTTAAGGGGAAGAGGGAGGCATGAAAGGCTCAGTGGCTCGGGGAAACATTTTTAAATGAGGAGGTGAAGGTAGAGGGAGATGGGGGGGTTAAGGAGGGGGTGTGGATGGAGGGTTTTACAGAGCCTGGGTTTAAAGAAAAGATCCAGGCTTTAGAGGCTGTAAAGGAAGCTGCTTTCCTCCTACACAGCCTTCACAGTGACTGACTGCTTCACTGCCTCCCTCTCTCTCTCTCTCTCTCTCTCTCTCTCTCTCTCTCTCTCTCTCTCTCTCTCTTGTGTGTGTGTGTGTGCGTCCTTGCTCATGTAGTGTGTGTGTGTGACAGCCAGCCCACTGTCAGTCAATCAGTCACACAGTGGAACGGCTCAGCTAGACGAACAGCTGTGCTCTGCCTGCCTGCCTGCTGGAAGAGGTGGGATAGGGAAGCAGGATGCTGTGAAAGAGATGAGAGATAAAGGGATAGAAGAAAAGGAGGACAGGAGAGAGAGAGGTGGTAAAGAAAGGGATAGAGTGTGAAAAAGATGAAAGGGACAGGAGAAAACGAGGATGATTAGGCAAGAAGAGGAGAGAGAGGACAGGGTCTGTTGGCTGAAACCCATTAAGCCCTATAGGAGATCCACTTTGTCAATAAGATGATTAGTGGCCTGACCCTCGGAACCCCTCTGACACCAGGAGTGACAGGGCTGTGACCTGCAACACTCCCCCTGATCCACACCACATAGTGACTTATTTTTATACATTTGTATTTCCTTTTTTGTATATTATTTTAATTTACCCATCCACCACCCCCTCTCTTCGGAGAACAAATATATATATATATATATTTTTACAGCTTTTCTGCTACATATACATACATTTTACATATACATTTTACATACATGGTACTTTAATATAAAACAGTCACATAACAACAATACATTACCAAACATAAACTCTTTAATCCCACCCCTCAGCCACTCTCAGACCATCCCACCTATCACCATAGACCTCAGCTCTTTAATCTCACCCCTCAGCCACTCTCAGACCATCCCACCTATCACCATAGACCTCAGCTCTTTAATCTCACCCCTCAGCCACTCTCAGACCATCCCACCTATCACCATAGACCTCAGCTCTTTAATCCCACCCCTCAGCCACTCTCAGCCCATCCCACCTATCACCATAGACCTCAGCTCTTTAATCCCACCCCTCAGCCACTCTCAGCCCATCCCACCTATCACCATAGACCTCAGCTCTTTAATCCCACCCCTCAGCCACTCTCAGACCATCCCACCTATCACCATAGACCTCAGCTCTTTAATCCCAACCCTCAGTCACTCTCATCCCATCCCACCTATCACCATAGACCTCAGCTCTTTAATCCCACCCCTCAGCCACTCTCAGACCATCCCACCTATCACCATAGACCTCAGCTCTTTAATCCCACCCCTCAGCCACTCTCATCCCATCCCACCTATCACCATAGACCTCAGCTCTTTAATCCCACCCCTCAGCCATTCTCAGACCATCCCACCTATCACCATAGACCTCAGCTCTTTAATCCCACCCCTCAGCCACTCTCAGACCATCCCACCTATCACCATAGACCTCAGCTCTTTAATCCCACCCCTCAGCCACTCTCAGCCCATCCCACCTATCACCATAGACCTCAGCTCTTTAATCCCACCCCTCAGCCACTCTCAGACCATCCCACCTATCACCATAGACCTCAGCTCTTTAATCCCACCCCTCAGCCACTCTCAGACCATCCCACCTATCACCATAGACCTCAGCTCTTTAATCCCACCCCTCAGCCACTCTCAGACCATCCCACCTATCACCATAGACCTCAGCTCTTTAATCCCACCCCTCAGCCACTCTCAGACCATCCCACCTATCACCATAGACCTCAGCTCTTTAATCCCACCCCTCAGCCACTCTCAGCCCATCCCACCTATCACCATAGACCTCAGCTCTTTAATCCCACCCCTCAGCCACTCTCAGACCATCCCACCTATCACCATAGACCTCAGCTCTTTAATCCCACCCCTCAGCCACTCTCAGCCCATCCCACCTATCACCATAGACCTCAGCTCTTTAATCCCACCCCTCAGCCACTCTCAGACCATCCCACCTATCACCATAGACCTCAGCTCTTTAATCCCACCCCTCAGCCACTCTCAGCCCATCCCACCTATCACCATAGACCTCAGCTCTTTAATCCCAACCCTCAGTCACTCTCATCCCATCCCACCTATCACCATAGACCTCAGCTCTTTAATCCCACCCCTCAGCCACTCTCAGACCATCCCACCTATCACCATAGACCTCAGCTCTTTAATCCCACCCCTCAGCCACTCTCAGCCCATCCCACCTATCACCATAGACCTCAGCTCTTTAATCCCAACCCTCAGTCACTCTCATCCCATCCCACCTATCACCATAGACCTCAGCTCTTTAATCCCACCCCTCAGCCACTCTCAGCCCATCCCACCTATCACCATAGACCTCAGCTCTTTAATCCCACCCCTCAGCCACTCTCAGCCCATCCCACCTATCACCATAGACCTCAGCTCTTTAATCCCACCCCTCAGCCTCTCTCAGCCCATCCCACCTATCACCATAGACCTCAGCTCTTTAATCCCACCCCTCAGCCACTCTCAGCCCATCCCACCTATCACCATAGACATCAGCTCTTTAATCCCACCCCTCAGCCACTCTCAGCCCATCCCAATTGTCACCCTAGACCTCAGCTCTTTAATCCCACCCCTCAGCCACTCTCAGACCATCCCAATTGTCACCCTAGACCACCCTTGTTTGGTTTCCATGTGCCATATATTTTTCAATTGTGCTGTGATTGTTTTACATACTTTTTGAACCTTTCTAATCATATAGTATATACGGTTAGAAATAGTGAGTTGGTGGCCTGGTCATCAGCTAGGTAGAATCTAGTGTTTCTGAGTATGCATCATCTAGGCTAAGTTTTTACTCTATGCACGGTATCTGTTTCTGGCGGTGGCTCTGAAACTGGCCTGACATTAATTTAGGATAGAGTTAGAATAAAGTTTACAAAAAACACATTTCATTTTTGAAATAGTGATTGTGAGTGGAGATACTTAATCAGAAGACTGCAATGTTTTGCATCAAGAGACTAGTGTGTGTTGGAAACGTAGTCATCAGTTTGCAAGTTGGCATTCATTGAGATGACTCATGTACTGAATGCAGCAGCCACAAAGTAATTAAACCTAACCCTAACCCTAACCTTAACTACACTGCTAACCCTAATTCTTTATCCTAACTTTAAATTAAGACCAATAATGTTTTACGATATACCCAATTTTGACTTTGTGGCTGGCCCATCTAGCAGAAATCACTCAGTTCTGCTTCCAGGACAAGATTCATCCCAATTAACATTAACCTTGCCATCTGTCTTGTGCGAATCCATAGTCATAGACATAGCTGTGGAGTATCATGCTACTTGATGTACGTGGTGGTACACACTAAGAAAATATGGTTCCTCAGGGGTTCTTTGAAAAGGGTTATTTGTGAAACCATAATGACTGAAAGAACCTTTTGATGTTTCTTTGCAATTCACACATTTTTTACTTAATAAAAATTTAGAGGCAGTGGCTCGTTAGAATATTTTAGGCAGTGGTTTGCACAGAGCTCTTTTTGTGGGCGGCAGGTAGCCTGGTGGTTAGAGTGTTGGGCTAGTAACCGAAAGGTTGCTAGATCGAATCCCCGAGCTGACAAGGTAAAAATCTGTTGTTCTGCCCCTGAACAAGACACCCACTGTTCCTAGGCGTCATTGTAAATAAGAATTTGTTGTTAACTGACTTGCCTAGTTAAGTAAAAAATATTGAAAATTGTGCAACCGTGAGTGAGGGTCATTCCAGTTGATCTAATATGTTGTGTTATATAAATATATGACTATGGCCAGTCATGTAAAGTGAGGGGAAAAAAGTATTTGATCCCCTGCTGATTTTGTACGTTTGCCCACTGACAAAGAAATGATCAGTCTATAATTTTAATGGTAGGTTTATTTGAACAGTGAGAGACAGAAAAACGCATGTGAAAAACGTTATAAATTGATTAGCATTTTAATGAGGGAAATAAGTATTTGACCCCTCTGCAAAACAGGACTTAGTACTTGATGGCAAAACCCTTGTTGGCAATCAGAGGTCAGATGTTTCTTGTAGTTGGCCACCAGGTTTGCAAACATCTCAGGAGGGATTTTGTCCCACTCCTCTTTGCAGATCTTCTCAGAATCATTAAGGTTTCGAGGCTGATGTTTGGCAACTCGAACCTTCAGCTCCCTCCACAGATTTTCTATGGGATTAAGGTCTGGAGACTGGCTAGGCCACTCCAGGACCTTAATGTGCTTCTTCTTGAGCCACTCCTTTGTTGACTTGGCCATGTGTTTTGGGTCATTGTCATGCTGGAATACCCATTTACGACTCATTTCAATGCCCTGGCTGAGGAAAGGAGGTTCTCACCCAAGACTTGACGGTACATGGCCCCGTCCATCGTCCCTTTGATGCAGTGAAGTTGTCCTGTCCCTTTAGCAGAAAAAAAACCCCAAAGCATAATGTTTCCACCTCCATGTTTGACGGTGGGGATGGTATTCTTGGGGTCATAGGCAGCATTCCTCCTCCTCCAAACACGGCGAGTTGAGTTGATGCCAAAGAGCTCCATTTTGGTCTCATCTGACCACAACACTTTCATCCAGTTGTCCTCTGAATCATTTAGATGTTCATTGGCAAACTTCAGACGGGCATGTATATGTGCTTTCTTGAGCAGGGGGACCTTGCGTGCGCTGCAGGATTTCAATCCTTCACGGCGTAGTGTGTTACCAATTGTTTTCTTGGTGACTACGGTCCCAGCTGCCCTGAGATCATTGACAAGGTCCCCCCCTGTGTAGTTCTGGGCTGATTCTAGAGGTCGACCGATTATAATTTTTCAACGCCGATACCGATTATTGGAGGACCAAAAAAGCCGATACCGATTAATCTGACAATTTTTTATTTTATTTGTAATAATGACAATTACAACAATACTGAATGAACACTTATTTCAACTTAATATAATACATCAATAAAATCAATTTAGCCTCAAGTAAATAATGAAACATGCTCAATTTGGTTTAAATAATGCAAAAACAAAGTGTTGGAGAAGAAAGTAAAAGTGCAATATGTGCTATGTAAGAAAGCTAATGTTTCAGTTCCTAACTCAGAACATGAGAACATATGAAAGCTGGTGGTTTCTTCAATATTCCCGGTAAGAAGTTTTAGGTTGTAGTTATTATAGGAATTATAGGACTATTTCCCTCTATACCATTTGTATTTCATTAACCTTTGACTATTGGATGTTCTTATAGGCACTTTAGTATTGCCAGTGAAACAGTATAGCTTCCGTCCCTCTAGTTAGCGCGCGCTAACTAGCTAGCCATTTCACTTCGGTTACACCAGCCTCATCTCGGGAGTTGATAGGCTTGAAGTCATAAACAGCGTAATGCTTGACTCACAACAAAGAGCTGCTGGCAAAACGCACGAAAGTGCTGTTTAAATGAATGTTTACGCGCCTGCTTCTGCCTACCACTGCTCAGTCAGATACTTGTATGCTCAGTCAGATTATATGCAACGCAGGACATGCTAGATAATATCTAGTAATAGATAGTTAATCAGTGATTAACTAGTGATTATTTTAAAGTTTTATCTTATTTATTTTATTTAACTAGGCAAATCAGTTAAGAACAAATTCTTATTTTCAATGACTGCCTAGGAACAGTGGGTTAACTGCCTGTTCAGGGGCAGAACGACAGATTTGTACATTGTCAGCTCAGGGATTTGAACTTGTAACCAGTCGGTTACTAGTCCGCCACTCTAAAAACTAGGCTACCCTGTCGCCCTGCTAGCTAGCAACTTACCTTGGAATCTGATTGATTGATTGCTATTGTGGACAGGTGTCTTTTATACAGGTAACAAACTGAGATTAGGAGCACTCCCTTTAATAGTGTGCTTCTAATTTCAGTTCATTACCTGTATAAAAGACACCTGGGAGCCAGAAATCTTTCTGATTGAGAGGGGGTCAAATACTTATTTCCCTCATTGAAATGCAAATCAATTTATACAATTTTCGACATGCATTTTTCTGGATTTTTTGTTGTTGTTATTCTGTCTCTCACTGTTCAAATAAACCTACCATTAAAATTATAGACTGATCATTTCTTTGTCAGTGGGCAAACGTACAAAATCAGCAGGGGATCAAATACTTTTCCCCCTTACTGTATCTGGTGAAAGAACCATATATGTACAGTGCCTTGCGAAAGTATTCGGCCCCCTTGAACTTTGCGACCTTTTGCCACATTTCAGGCTTCAAACATAAAGATATAAAACTGTATTTTTTTGTGAAGAATCAACAACAAGTGGGACACAATCATGAAGTGGAACGACATTTATTGGATATTTCAAACTTTTTTAACAAATCAAAAACTGAAAAATTGGGCGTGCAAAATTATTCAGCCCCCTTAAGTTAATACTTTGTAGCGCCACCTTTTGCTGCGATTACAGCTGTAAGTCGCTTGGGGTAAGTCTCTATCAGTTTTGCCCATCGAGAGACTGAATTTTTTCCCATTCCTCCTTGCAAAACAGCTCGAGCTCAGTGAGGTTGGATGGAGAGCATTTGTAAACAGCAGTTTTCAGTTCTTTCCATAGATTCTCGATTGGATTCAGGTCTGGACTTTGACTTGGCCATTCTAACACCTGGATATGTTTATTTTTGAACCATTCCATTGTAGATTTTGCTTTATGTTTTGGATAATTGTCTTGTTGGAAGACAAATCTCCGTCCCAGTCTCAGGTCTTTTGCAGACTCCATCAGGTTTTCTTCCAGAATGGTCCTGTATTTGGCTCCATCCATCTTCCCATCAATTTTAACCATCTTCCCTTTCCCTGCTGAAGAAAAGCAGGCCCAAACCATGATGCTGCCACCACCATGTTTGACAGTGGGGATGGTGTGTTCAGGGTGATGAGCTGTGTTGCTTTTATGCCAAACATAACGTTTTGCATTGTTGCCAAAAAGTTCAATTTTGGTTTCATCTGACCAGAGCACCTTCTTCCACATGTTTGGTGTGTCTCCCAGGTGGCTTGTGGCAAACTTTAAACGACACTTTTTATGGATATCTTTAAGAAATGGCTTTCTTCTTGCCACTCTTCCATAAAGGCCAGATTTGTGCAATATACGACTGATTGTTGTCCTATGGACAGAGTCTCCCACCTCAGCTGTAGATCTCTGCAGTTCATCCAGAGTGATCATGGGCCTCTTGGCTGCATCTCTGATCAGTCTTCTCCTTGTATGAGCTGAAAGTTTAGAGGGACGGCCAGGTCTTGGTAGATTTGCAGTGGTCTGATACTCCTTCCATTTCAATATTATCGCTTTCACAGTGCTCCTTGGGATGTTTAAAGCTTGGGAAATCTTTTTGTATCCAAATCCGGCTTTAAACTTCTTCACAACAGTATCTCGGACCTGCCTGGTGTGTTCCTTGTTCTTCATGATGCTGTCTGCGCTTTTAACGGACCTCTGAGACTATCACAGTGCAGGTGCATTTATACGGAGACTTGATTACACACAGGTGGATTGTATTTATCATCATTAGTCATTTAGGTCAACATTGGATCATTCAGAGATCCTCACTGAACTTCTGGAGAGAGTTTGCTGCACTGAAAGTAAAGGGGCTGAATAACTTTGCACGCTTTTTTGATTTGTTAAAAAAGTTTGAAATATCCAATAAATTTCGTTCCACTTCATGATTGTGTCCCACTTCTTGTTGATTCTTCACAAAAAAATACAGTTTTATATCTTTATTTTTGAAGCCTGAAATGTGGTAAAAGGTCGCAAAGTTCAAGGGGGCGAATACTTTCGCAAGGCACTGCATATATATATATATATATCAGTATTCTTTTTTTTGTGAACCATTTTTTGTTGTGTGTAAACCCCATGCCAATATAATACACTAATGTAAGAAGTAGTATGGCATCGAACATACATCATGTCTAACACTACGCACATGCACAAGCACACACACACACACACACACACACACAGTATGGCCTCCAACATACATTGTGTCTCACGCTTGCACCACAAGCACACACACATACACACACACAGTATGGCCTCCAACATACATTGTGTCTCACGCTTGCAGCACTGAAAAATGTCAGGTCCTCCTAGAAGCACTGGGTTGGGCTATAAGGTAGAAGACTAGATGGCTGTCGGGAAAGGTCTAGATGCCTGGTGAATTTAAGAAATGTTAAACAGCTTGTTATAGCTTTGTCTGCATTGCTTTAGTTTTAAAATACCAAAGGTTTTTAGTAAAAAATAAGAGAGATAGGAGAGAAATCTGTATACATTTGCATTCATTTGGAGAAAAAAAAATACGTTAATTTGAATCCTATTTTTCAGAAGTGTTGGTTGATGTTTGTGCTTCTATCTCTCTTCCCCCCCCCTCTCTCTTTCTCCTTCTTTCACTCTCTTCATCCATCCCTCTCTCTCTCTCTTTCTCTCTGGGAACAAAGCGCTTCTTGCAGACATGTCATATTCTGCTCCCTTAAACTCTGTCTGCCTCCCAAATGGCACGCTATTCCCTTAATAGGGCACTACTAAAACAGTAGTGCACTATTAAAACAGTAGTGCACTATATAGGGAATAGGATGCTATTTGGGACGCTGCCCTTGTCATTTTGATGTGCTGTAGAAAATAAAAGCTATGTAGTGTGTGTGTTTTGTTTGGCTATATAAAAAAGCTAGAGTCTGGCCTGTGTGCCAAAGAAAAGCCCAGTTCTACTCTGTTGGGGTGGCTAGTTAGTACTTTGTTATGGTAGAGTTATCCAATCACAGAGTCTAGTACTAAAGTATGTCTGTTCCCATATCATCCAGAAATAGACTTATTTGGCTAGCCACTGGGCACACACTGGTTGGATCAACGTTGTTTCCACGTCATTTCAGTGAAATGACATTGATCCAACGTTGAATAGATATTGAATTGATGTCTGTGCCCAGTGGGTATGGATTTCAAAATGGGTATGATTTACATAAATTCTCTATTTGTCATTGTAAGCACCATGTTACAACTCTATTGCGTTATAGTTTTGTTGTTATTCAACTTTTTGGGATAATTTGGTGTTTGTTATCTTATTGGTGTGGATAAATAATGGTGTACTATCAACTAATTGATAATTGACTGATTGATTGATTGGTTGACTGATTCACTTTGCTAGCTAATGAGACACATCCTATTGCCAGGAATTGATTTCTGTCAGTCACTGATTCATTGTTTACTTGAAAGCACTTTTCAAAGATCTTATACATCCCAAAGAGAGGCCGTGTCGGAAATCTGTCTTGCCTACTACTAGGGTTGGGCGATATGGACAAAATATCATATCATATGGTATTTTTCACATTTTTGACGGTTTGACGGTATTTTATGTTTTTGATGAATAAAAGTACTACATTTTCTTTATGAGTAGTGCGTGACCTCAGGGTGGCAACACATGTATTCTAAATGATTTCAATGGGTCTTTCTCCATTCTGATTATTTTATACTGTTCAATCCAACTTCAACCCCAAATAATTTCCTGCATTTCCTGCACTCATTTGAGATCATTTCTACACCGCCACGATATGGGCAAAAAAACTAGGCCTTATTTTTAACCAAATGTTGCGATTTAGATCAAAACACTTGGGTGAACTTTTGGAATCATGGAAATAGAATGTTTATTATAATTCTATAGTTATATAAAATATAAATAATAGTGGGCACTTTGAATACAGTTTTGTTTGACATGACAACGAATGAAAATGCCATGGACAAGTTATTGTGACAGGGTAGGAACCAAAGTGATGCTCCGTGTTTCCTAGGGGACCCTATAATCTTTGGCTACATTAAATCTTTATTAATGTAGCCAATGTATTCATGCTTCGCCTATTCCTCTTTGATTTAGAAGATACTGTTGCACAAACAACATGCTGATTTACGCCACCACCAGCGCTGGTATCAGAATGTATTAGCTAGCTACGTTTGCTCTGACTCTAACTAGCGATTAGCATTAGTGGCTAACACGATTTAGCTTAACTTGCTAAGAAAATACAAACCAGCTGTTTGCAGATATAAGAAACACAAACTAATAGTGTAATTATAGAACGCGTGTGGATTTATTTTAAGATAAAATTGGAAACAAAATTGTTGTCATCAACATTCATTGACAATGCAGACTGAACGAAAGTGTCTAGTGGTCAAGCAACAACAATGTGCTCCTTGAGTGACGGGGTGGGACTACAGTTGAAGTCGGAAGTTTACATACACTTTAGACAAATACATTTAAACTCAGTTTTTCACAATTCCTGACATTTAATCCTAGTAAAAATTCCCTGAATTGGGTCAGTTAGGATCACCACTTTTATTTTAAGAATGTCAGAATAATAGTAGAGAGAGTGATTTATTTCAGCTTTTATTTCTTTCATCACATTCCCAGTGGGTCAAAAATGTACATACACTCAAATAGTATTTGGTAGCATTGCTTTTAAATTGTTTAACTTGGTACAAATGTTTTAGGTAGCCTTCCACAAGCTTCCCAGAATGAGTTGGGTGAATTTTGGCCCATTCCTCCTGACAGAGCTGGTGTAACTGAGTCAGGTTTGTATGCCTCCTTGCTCGGACATGCTTTTTCAGTTCTGTTTAACCTCTCTAGGGTGCGTACGCTAGCGTCCCACCTCGTTAACAGCCAGTGAAACTGCAGGGCGCCAAATTCAAAACAACAGAAATCCCATAATTTGAATTCCTCAAACAAAAAAAGTATTTTACACCATTTTAAAGATACACTTATTGTAAATCCAGCCACAGTGTCCAATTTCAAAATGTTTTTATGACGAAAGCACACCAAACGATAATGTTAGGTCAGAGCCAAGTCACAGAAAAACACAGCCATTTTTCCAGCCAAAGAGAGGAGTCACAAAAAGCAGAAATAGAGATAAAATGAATCACTAACCTTTGATGATCTTCATCAGATGACACTCATAGGACTTCATGTTACACAATACATGTATGTTTAGTTTGGTAAAGTTCATATTTATATCCAAAAATCTGAGTTGACATTGGCGCGTTATGTTCAGTAGTTCTAAAACATCCGGTGATTTTGCAGAGAGCCACATCAATTTACAGAAATACTCATAATAAACATTGCTAAAAGATACAACTCCTATGCATGGAATTTTTTTATCCACATCTCCTTAATGCAACAGCTGTGTCAGATTTTTTAAAAACTTTACGGAAAAAGCAAACCATGCTATAATCTGAGTACAGCGCTCAGACAACAAATCAAGCCAAACAGATATCTGCCATGTTGGAGTCAACAGAAGTCAGATATAGCATTATAAATATTCACTTACCTTTGATGATCTTCATCAGAATGCACTCCCAGGAATCCCAGTTCCACAATAAATGTTTGTTTAGTTCGATAATGTCCATCATTTATGTCCAAATAGCTCCTTTTTGTTCGCTCGTTTAGCCCAGTATTCCAAATTCATGACTCGTGATCACTAGGAGCAGACGAAAAGTCAAAAAGTTCCGTTACAGTCTGTAGAAACCTGTCAAATGATGTATAGAATCAATCTTAAGGATGTTTTTAACATAAATCTTCAATAATGTTCCAACCGGAGAAGTAATTTGTCTTCAGAAATACAATGGAACGCAAGCTAACTCTCACGTGAACGAGCGTGGCCAGCTCGTGCCTCTCTGGCAGACCTCTGACTCATTCCCCTCTCATTCGCCCCATTTCACAGTAGAAGCATCAAACAAGGTTCTAAAGACTGTTGACATCTAGTGGAAGCCTTAGGAAGTGCAATTTGACCCCATAGACACTGTGTATTTGATAGGCCAAGAGTTGAAAAACTACAAACCTCAGATTTCCCACTTCCTGGTTGGATTCCTTCTTAGGTTTTTGCCTGCCATATGAGTTATGTTATACTCACAGACATCATTCAAACAGTTTTAGAAACCTCTGAGTGTTTTCTATCCAAATCTACTAATTATATGCATATTCTAGCTCTTATGGCTGAGTAGCAGGCAGTTTAATTTGGGCGCAATGCTGCCCCCTACCCTAGAGAAGTTAAAGGCACAGTCAACTTAGTGTATGTAAACTTCTGACCCACTGGAATTGTGGTACAGTGAATTATAAGTGAAATAGTATTATAATAGTATTATTATATTATCTATCTAATAGTAACTATTTTTTGAAAAAATTGAAAAATTACATGTGTCATGCACAAAGTAGATGTCCTAACTAACAAAACTATAGTTTGTTAATAACAAGAAATGTGTGGAGTGGTTGAAAAACGAGTTTTAATGACCCCAACCTAAGTGTATGTAAACTTCCGACTTCAACTGTAGGTCTGTGTGGAAAGCGGCGTGGAGAGAGTGAGAGAGCAGAGAGGGATGACTCAAGTAGTGGAGTAAACTATAACAATGAAAGCGGCGTGGAGAGAGAGAGAGAGAGCAGAGAGGGATGACTCAAGTAGTGGAGTAAACTATAAAAATGAAAGCGGCGTGGAGAGAGAGAGAGAGAGCAGAGAGGGATGACTCAAGTAGCGGAGTAAACTATAAAAATGAAAGCGGCGTGGAGAGAGAGAGAGAGAGCAGAGAGGGATGACTCAAGTAGCGGAGTAAACTGTAAAAATTAAAGCGGCGTGGAGAGAGAGAGAGAGAGCAGAGAGGGATGACTCAAGTAGCGGAGTAAACTGTAAAAATTAAAGCGGCGTGGAGAGAGAGAGAGAGAGCAGAGAGGGATGACTCAAGTAGCGGAGTAAACTATAACAATGAAAGCGGCGTGGAGAGAGAGAGAGAGAGCAGAGAGGGATGACTCAAGTAGCGGAGTAAACTATAAAAATGAAAGCGGCGTGGAGAGAGAGAGAGAGAGCAGAGAGGGATGACTCAAGTAGCGGAGTAAACTGTAAAAATTAAAGCGGCGTGGAGAGAGAGAGAGAGAGCAGAGAGGGATGACTCAAGTAGCGGAGTAAACTGTAAAAATTAAAGCGGCGTGGAGAGAGAGAGAGAGAGCAGAGAGGGATGACTCAAGTAGCGGAGTAAACTATAACAATGAAAGCGGCGTGGAGAGAGAGAGAGAGAGCAGAGAGGGATGACTCAAGTAGCGGAGTAAACTATAACAATGAAAGCGGCGTGGAGAGAGAGAGAGAGAGCAGAGAGGGATGACTCAAGTAGCGGAGTAAACTATAAAAATTGACATTACACACGTCATATCACATTTAACAAACCAAACAATCAAATAACGTTATAGAAGGTAAAGTAAAAACCCAAACCGGTCTGTGCATCAATACCAGTGTATATAGTAAAATACAGTATACTGCCCAGCCCTACCTACTACTTACTAAATCTACATACTGTGTACTAATCTTAACATGTATAGTTTAATAAAAATGTATGCAGTAAACAACAAATATCACCATACTAGGCTGAGAATATGTCACCTTATGCGCAATTATGTTGTTTCCCAACATTCGTTCTTTTTGGTATACTGGGTCCCCTCAGCTGATTTATCAGCTGTTGTCAAACACACATGGGTCTAAAAATATTCCTCAATAGTGTGCAGTGAATTGCACTAGATCACGGATAGGCAACTTTGATGGGGGTGGGGGCCACAACTGAACTCATGAGGGGCCGTAGTGGCTTGTGCCTCGTGTTTTAGATTGGGCTTGTTGGTGCTAGCTACCTTTGTGTCAGAGGAGGCTCCATCCTTCAGAGCATAAACATGTTGGCTTTGTTTTTGTTTAGTTGTTTTCTCCCTGTCATCTTTTCAATTCCTTACATTCCACTATTCTAGTCTTTTTTTCATACATTGTTTTAATTAAGGAGAGCCCCTCCCCCCTCCCTCCCTAAGGGAATAGGAACCCTGTGCCTTAGATTAATTTGAAACACAAGCTAAATGTCTGTTTTAGCCTCGTTATTGTTATGCTGATTGTATGCCGATGAGTCGAGTTTAGCCTCGTTATTGTTATTTTATTAGGTTACTTTTTATAGTTTTTTACTTTAGTTCATTTGCTAAATATTTTCTTAACTCTTCTTGAACTGCGCTGTTGTTAAGGGCTTGGCTTGTAAGTATGAATTTCACTGTAAAGTCAACACTTGTTGTATTGGGCGCATGTGACAAATAAAGTTTGATTTGTGTTTTCATATCTCCTGGAAAGTCCCTATTCTTGGATTTTGTGAGAAGCGGTTAAAGTGACTGTTCTTTTACAGTGGAGGGGAACAAATTCACATAGTCCTTTTATCAGAGGTTTTTATATGCCTTATAAAACCTGTACTCTCTACCAATATCTCTCACTTTTGTTCACTCTCTCTCTCTCTCTCTCTCTCTCTCTCTCTCTCTCTCTCTCTCTCTCTCTCTCTCTCTCTCTCTTTCTCTCTATCTCTCTGTCTCTCTCTCTCTCTCTCTCTCTCTCTCTCTCTCTCTCTTTCTCTCTCTCTCTTTCTCTCTATCTCTCTCTCTCTCTCTGTCTCTCTCTCTCTCTCTCTCTCTCTCCCTTCCTCTCTCCATCTTCGTCAGTAAATGGCTGAGGTGGATTCTGAGTGTATTAACAAAGATGATTCTGTTGAAATTGCACGCACCCCCATTGTCACACCTCCGTTTTTTAATATGCAATAAGCATACAATTATTTATACTGTCTGCATTGTGGCCCTCTTTTCTTCAATGGAGCATTTCTCCAAGAATCTTTACAGTGAATTGTAGGTTGGATCTGTTATTTTATGCGCCTCTCTTTTATCCTGACAGGGGAAATAAAGAAAGGGTAGAAAGAGCTGGGAGTTTTCCTCACGGCCTTCCCATCTATCCTGTGTGTGGGTGAGAGAGTGAAGTATTTCTACACGATTTCATTACGAAGCTTACGAAGCCAGTGTCTGTCTCTATTGGAGCACTTGCAGCATTCGTAATAACTCAGGTAGCATCCCAAATGGGACCCTACTCCCTACATGCACTACCGTGCACTACTTTCCTATGGAGACTGAAATGGGCCCTGATCAGAAGTAGTGCACTATGTAGGGGATAGGAGGCCTTTTCAGACGCAGATTCTCTCTATTTGAGAACTTGTAATAACTCAGACTCAGCTAAGGTGAAACAGTGGCAGCTTATTGAATCAGAGGTTAATTGAACTCTGAGATGTCAAATAAAATCAAATAAAATCAAATCAAATTGTATTTGTCACATACACATGGTTAGCAGATGTTAATGCGAGTGTAGCGAAATGCTTGTGCTTCTAGTTCCGACAATGCAGTAATAACGAACAAGTAATCTAACTAACAATTCCAAAAACTACTGTCTTATACACAGTGTAAGGGGATAAAGAATATGTACATAAGGATATATGAATGAGTGATGGTACAGAGCAGCATAGGCAAGATACAGTAGATGATATCGCGTACAGTATATACATATGAGATGAGTATGTAAACCAAGTGGCATAGTTAGTGGCTAGTGATACATGTATTACATAAGGATGCAGTCGATGATATAGAGTACAGTATCTACGTATGCATATGAGATAAATAATGTAGGGTAAGTAACATTATATAAGGTAGCATTGTTTAAAGTGGCTAGTGATATATTTACATCATTTCCCATCAATTCCCATGATTAAAGTGGCTGGAGTAGAGTCAGTGTCATTGACAGTGTGTTGGCAGTAGCCACTCAATGTTAGTGGTGGCTGTTTAACAGTCTGATGGCCTTGAGATAGAAGCTGTTTTTCAGTCTCTCGGTCCCAGCTTTGATGCACCTGTACTGACCTCGCCTTCTGGATGACAGCGGGGTGAACAGGCAGTGGCTCGGGTGGTTGATGTCCTTGATGATCTTTATGGCCTTCCTGTAGCATCGGGTGGTGTAGGTGTCCTGGAGGGCAGGTAGTTTGCCCCCGGTGATGCGTTGTGCAGACCTCACTACCCTCTGGAGAGCCTTACGGTTGAGGGCGGTGCAGTTGCCATACCAGGCGGTGATACAGCCCGCCAGGATGCTCTCGATTGTGCATCTGTAGAAGTTTGTGAGTGCTTTTGGTGACAAGCCGAATTTCTTCAGCCTCCTGAGGTTGAAGAGGCGCTGCTGCGCCTTCCTCACGATGCTGTCTGTGTGAGTGGACCAATTCAGTTTGTCTGTGATGTGTATGCCGAGGAACTTAAAACTTGCTACCCTCTCCACTACTGTTCCATCGATGTGGATGGGGGGGTGTTCCCTCTGCTGTTTCCTGAAGTCCACAATCATCTCCTTAGTTTTGTTGACATTGAGTGTGAGGTTATTTTCCTGACACCACACTCCGAGGGCCCTCACCTCCTCCCTGTAGGCCGTCTCCTCGTTGTTGGTAATCAAGCCTACCACTGTTGTGTCGTCCGCAAACTTGATGATTGAGTTGGAGGCGTGCGTGGCCACGCAGTCGTGGGTGAACAGGGAGTACAGGAGAGGGCTCAGAACGCACCCTTGTGGGGCCCCAGTGTTGAGGATCAGCGGGGAGGAGATGTTGTTGCCTACCCTCACCACCTGGGGGCGGCCCGTCAGGAAGTCCAGTACCCAGTTGCACAGGGCGGGGTCGAGACCCAGGGTCTCGAGCTTGATGACGAGCTTGGAGGGTACTATGGTGTTGAATGCCGAGCTGTAGTCGATGAACAGCATTCTCACATAGGTATTCCTCTTGTCCAGATGGGTTAGGGCAGTGTGCAGTGTGGTTGAGATTGCATCGTCTGTGGACCTATTTGGGCGGTAAGCAAATTGGAGTGGGTCTAGGGTGTCAGGTAGGGTGGAGGTGATATGGTCCTTGACTAGTCTCTCAAAGCACTTCATGATGACGGATGTGAGTGCTACGGGGCGGTAGTCGTTTAGCTCAGTTACCTTAGCTTTCTTGGGAACAGGAACAATGGTGGCCCTCTTGAAGCATGTGGGAACAGCAGACTGGTATAGGGATTGATTGAATATGTCCGTAAACACACCGGCCAGCTGGTCTGCGCATGCTCTGAGGGCGCGGCTGGGGATGCCGTCTGGGCCTGCAGCCTTGCGAGGGTTAACACGTTTAAATGTCTTACTCACTTCGGCTGCAGTGAAGGAGAGACCGCATGTTTTCGTTGCAGGCCGTGTCAGTGGCACTGTATTGTCCTCAAAGCGTGCAAAAAAGTTATTTAGTTATTCACATAACTCACATAATTCTCAGAGATGTTGACAGAACCTGAAGCCTCTATGTCTCTGCAGTTGACTGGAGGGTCCGGATAAATTGTAACTCCTCTCATCTCCTCTCAGTAGTGTGGGGATTCACAGAGGATAGCTGCTATTTAAGGAAAGTTTTAATCGCAATGACTGTGTTATGTGATGGTTTTACCTAGACTGACTGTGAGTCGCTCTGGATAAGAGCATCTATTAAATGACCACCGTGTGTAAGATGAATGATAGATATCTCTTTCTGTATGTCCCTTATGTGGTCAACATTTAATGGTCCGTTATTTGGAGCCACACCTGCCCCGCACCAGCCACATCAGTTCCGAGCCCCACCCGATATCCGACATCAGGTGAGATTTTTCTCCGCAACCCAACTCACCTGCATAGATTTGTTCCGAGAGCCGATCCGTGACCTTCCAAACGATATCAATTTATTTGATGGTTTTTATGACTCCAGACCAGAGTCCGTATATGTACCGTATATACCGTATGCCAGGGTATTTGGAAAGAACCACAGGATGGTTTTTCAATACTGTCTTTACCATTGAAACTATTTCTTTGTAGTTTTTTTAAACAAATGTTTATATTTGTAGCTACTTTTTAAGTAAATACCTGCAGTCAACTTGTGCAATGCGTTAAGAGATTAAGGAACTTGTGTTCTTCATTTGACCTGTGACATTATTTTTCATTATGAAACTTACCAGTAGTCCTCAGTCACATGGTGTTTGTTTACAGGCACACAATGACGAGAGAACAGAGCCTTGTGCGTCACTCAACTCCCTCATCACCATATTGTTTTTTAGTTTTTTTGCTCCTTTGCACCCCAGTATCTCAAATCAAATCAAATCAAATCAAATTTATTTATATAGCCCTTCGTACATCAGCTGATATCTCAAAGTGCTGTACAGAAACCCAGCCTAAAACCCCAAACAGCAAGCAATGCAGGTGGAGAAGCACGGTGGCTAGGAAAAACTCCCTAGAAAGGCCAATACCTAGGAAGAAACCTAGAGAGGAACCAGGCTATGTGGGGTGGCCAGTCCTCTTCTGGCTGTGCCGGGTGGAGATTATAACAGAACATGGTCAAGATGTTCAATGTTCATAAATGACCAGCATGGTCGAATAATAATAAGGCAGAACAGTTGAAACTAGAGCAGCAGCACAGTCAGGTGGAAGTTGAAACTGGAGCAGCAGCATGGCCAGGTAGACTGGGGACAGCAAGGAGTCATCATGTCAGGTAGTCCTGGGGCATGGTCCTAGGGCTCAGGTCAGTTGAAACTGGAACAGCAGCATGGCCAGGTGGACTGGGGACAGCAAGGAGTCATCATGTCAGGTAGTCCTGGGGCATGGTCCTAGGGCTCAGGTCCTCCGAGAAAGAGAAAGAAAGAGAGAAGGAGAGAATTAGAGAACGCACACTTAGATTCACACAGGACACCGAATAGGACAGGAGAAGTACTCCAGATATAACAAACTGACCCCAGTATCTCTACCTGCACATTCATCTTCTGCACATCAATCACTCCAGTGTTTAATTGATAAATTCTAATTACTTTGCCATTTACCTCCCCAATCTTACCTCATTTGCACACACTGTATATAGATGTTTTTATTTTGTATTATTGATTGTACGTTTGTTTATTTGATGTGTAACTCTGTGTTGTTGTTTGTGTCGCACTGCTTTGTTTTATCTTGGCCAGGTCGCAGTTGTAAATTAGAACTTGTTCTCACCTGGCCTACCTGGTTAAATAAAGGTGAAATAAATAAAAAATCGTTGTAGAGCACACAGCAGGCGTTTTAGTTACAGTATGGAAATTACAACTAAATGTTTGACAGCTAGATAAAGCATTTTATAACTATTAAGTTAACTGTTTAAAATGTGCTAAATGCTCTGCAGTTGTGCATATGGTTTTCAAATGTAGTGGTTAGCTTTTTGCTAAATCAAGCTTCTCTTGGTAACAGCAAAGAATCACCTCTTTGATCAAGAACTTAAAAAATATATATATAATTCGTAATATTTTTTTTATTTAGCATTTAATTAACTAGGCAAGTCAGTTAATAACAAATTCTTATTTACAATGACTGCCTACCCCAGCCAAACCCGGCCGACGCTGGGCCAATTGTGCGCCGCCCTATGGGACTCTCAATCACGTCCGGATGTGATACAGCCGGGATTTGAACCAGGGACTGTAGTGACACCTCTTGGAATATTCTGTGTATTTGTATTCTTCTTTACACTCTGTCAAAAACCCAGAGCTGTAACTGATTGACTGTATCACATCACATTGACTGTATCTCTTATTTTCCTTTTATCATCATTACCTTGGCCTTATTGAAAAACACATTTTCAGGTGGGTGGGAAATGGAAATGTTTCTTTTTGCAATATCCTGTCTTTCAATATGCTTGGATGCTTTAGTCAGAAGGACAGTAATGACGTTATTTTTCCACAGAGTGAGAGAGAAGCAGACAAATCAAAGCCCTTTGGGCTCTGGTCAAAGGTAGTTCACTATTAAGGGAATAGGGTGCCATTTTGGATGTAGTCCCTCTGTGGGGCTGGAGGGCTTCATTTGGCCTTTTTGATGCTTTCACCACTCGCACACACACCCCTCACACACACTCAGGATTCGCTCCGGTTAAGCACACAATGGCGTCCAGAATTGCCTTCTGGAACATTAATGTGCCTTAATAACAAACTTGTATCTGTAAATACAAATAAAATGGTTAAATTATGAGCCTAGTTGGTTTAGCCTCGGAGAAAGCCAGGAACCTTCCTGCTAGCCATGATTGTCTTTTTTTTAACCTTTATTTAACCAGGCAATTCAGATCAAATCAAATACAATTTTATTGGTCATATACACATGGTTCGAACATGGGCTGCTCAGTATATGTAGGTAATCCTTTCTACCTCAACTTTTTTTAAAGATATCATGAAAAACTGCAAAAGTGTTGTTACTGCTCTCCACTTTCTGGAGGACGATCGTGCCATGATGAGGAAATCCTGGATTTAGGTAAAAACATTTTAATTGAACCAAATGTTGTAGTCTTCTGATGACAGTGATGGGGAAAATACGGCGATCAACAATGTTGTTGTCATGGAAGAAGTTGACAGAGTTTGGAAATCAGTGGAATGACTGGTGGAAGCAGAGTATGATAGCTTAGGAGAGGGAGAAAATGCTGCCCGTTTGATTGCTAATATGCAGAGGGAGTTGAAAAGAGAACACAGAATGCTGTTGTATAAAATACCTGTCTCCCGATCACATATTAAAACTAATGGCATCCGTGACAGAGAGGGAGAAGTGTTCATCCATGTATACGGGTAAGAGTCTAGCTACATTTTCAGATATTATACGTTTCAAATTTGGTCAGAAAGTCGTTTTCATTGCAAGTTAAAGCGTTCTGTTAGCTAGCTAGCTAACGTTAGCTGGCTGGCTCGTTAGCTAACCTTACTTATATGATCTGTGTAGTAATATTATTTGTATCTCAGAAATTCTTATCAACGGGGCTGTAGTGGAGCAGGTTAAGAGCTTCAAGTTCCTTGGCGTCCACATCACCAACAAACTAACATGGTCCATGTACACTAAGACAGTCGTGAAGAGGGCACGACAACACCTATTCCCCCTCAGGAGACTGAAAAGGTTTGGCATGGGTCCTCAGATCCTCAAAAGGTTCTACAGCTGCACCATAGAGAGCATCCTGATGGGTTGCATCACTGCCTGGTATGGCAACTGCTCAGCCTCTGACCGCAAGACACTACAGAGGGTAGTGCGTACGGCCCAGTACATCACTGGGGCCAAGCTTCCTGCCATCCAGGACCTCTATACCAGACAGTGTCAGAGGAAGGCCCTAACAATTCCAGCCACCCTAGTCATAGACTGTTCTCTCTGCTAAAACACGGCAAGCGGTACCGGAGCGCCAAGTCTAGGTCCAAGAGGCTTCTAAACAGCTTCTACCCCCAAGCCATAAGACTCCTGACTATTTGCATTGCCCCTCCCTCTTATATGCTGCTGCTACTCTCTGTTATTATCTATGCATAGTCACTTTAATAACTCTACCTACATGTACATATTACCTCAATTACCTCGACACCGGTATATTGACTCTGTACAAGTACTCTCTGTATATAGCCCCACTATTGTTATTTACTGCTTCTCTTTATTTAATTGTTATTCTTATCTCTTACTTTTTGGGGCTGGATTTTCTTATAACTGCATTGTTGGTTAAGGGCTTGTATGTAAGCATTTCACTGAAAGTATTGTATTGTATTAAGAGCATGTGACAAATAAAATTGGATTTGATTTAAAATCCATTTGCATTGCTAGTTATAGCCTAGAGTTCGCTAGCTAGCATTAAGTCTGGTTGGTTAGCTTTAGCTACCTGCAGATTCATGCATGGTGGCTAACTATGACAATGAGTATGTGTTGGGATTATTGCCCCATTCAAAACAACTGGGAACTCGGAACACTGAACTAGGAGATCTCCGAATTCCGACTTCAATGTGTTCTAAAACACTGGGAACTCTGAATAAAACTAACTCTGAATAAAACTAACTCCGACTGGGAAAAATATTTTTGAACGGTCATCCAACTCAGAATTCCAACTCGGGAACTAGGGCCTCTTTCTAAAGCCCAGACATTGTATTTTTCTAAACTCCAAATTGTCTAGAATGCACCATTAGGTGAATTGTTTAGCTAGCTAGCTACATGTCTAAACAAAAGACTCCACTTCGCCAGATGATTACATGACCAATCAAGTTAGCCGGGTGTGTCTGGGGGGGTTATTACGTTCATCTATTGTTTTTCATGAACATATACATTTCTAGACAATAAGTGACCCATCCACTTAGCTAGATGAGGCCTGGGGGGTGGTTATAGCATTTCTTTCACATGACCCATCAATTTAGACAAGTGTGTCTGGGTAAGAATCATATAATCAATATACAATGTTTATTAAATATTTATCTGAACACTTTCTATTTTTCTTTACTGAGCACTTTAATGGCTAGTTGAGATGAGCTATTCTTCTATCCTTCTCTGGTTACAGCCTCTAGCACACACGCACATGCATGCACTCACAAAACACACACACACACACGCACATGCATGCACTCACAAAACACACGCACACACACACACACACACACATGCATGCACTCACAAAACACACACACACGCACATGCATGCACTCACAAAACACACACGCACACACACACACACACACACACACACACACACACACACACACACACACACACACACACACACACACACACACACACACACACACACACACACACAAATCAGTATTAATGGATGTGGGCTTTTAAAAGCACCTGCATATGTGATGTTAAAAGGTCTGTTACACACAATCCAATATCTGAATTTATGCAATGAGATGCCCTGAATGTATCACACACGCACGTGTTCACACACACGGCAGTTAGCTTAGCAGTTAAGAGCGTTGGGCTATTAACCAAAAGGTTGCTGGTTTGAATCCCTGCGTGGACTAGGTAAAAATCTGTCGATGTGCCCTTGAGCAAGACACCTAACCCTAATTGCTCCACGGTCACTGTCAATAATGGCTGATCCATGGCCGTCAACTCACTCTCTGAGGATGTCTCGTGGGGAGTGGGATATGCCAAAAACACATTACCAAAATAGGACAAATGTAAGCACCCACCTAGTTATTGTAATTTTATTATTTCACACACACACACACACACACACACACACACACACACACACACACACACACACACACACTAAATGTATCACATGCCTTTGAGGTGAAAAGAGATATTTAGTATTGTTCACGCTTGCCGTGTTTCGATGCAAGATGGGGCAAGGTTGTTTTGTTTCTTCTTCAGGCGAGTTGTAGAGTGGAACGAGAGGAACGGGGGTCTGGGGCGAGAGAGGTTTAGTTTTTTATCACAGACCTGGGTTCAAATACTGTTTGAAATCTTTTTAAATAGTACAGGTGGGCTGAAGCTCAAAGTATTTAATTTATTTAGCTAGGCAAGTCAGTTAAGAACAAATTCTTATTTACAATGACGGCCTACCCCGGCCAAACACGGACGATGCTGGGCCAATTGTGCGCCGCCCTATGAGACCCCCAATCCCGGTAGGATGTGATTCAGCCTGGATTTGAACCAGGGACTGTAGTAACGCCTCTTGGACTGAGATGCAGTGCCTTAGACCGCTGCGCCACTCGGGAGCAAAAAAAAGATTCCGAATAGTATTTGATCCCAGGAATGGAGGTGAGTGTTCTACCACGGGGCCTCTGAAGATGACAGCCAACACTAATGTAGCCTCCATGTAACAAAACTCACTAGACAAACAGAGATCACTGATCAGGCCTTTAATCTGTCACCTGGCAGGGTGGGTAGGAATGTTTCAGGTGTTGGAACATCGTCAGCCACCATATCATTATAAAACACGTGAACCATCAGGTCAAAAGTAGATCTAAAAGATTTCAGATACGATAACACTGAAATCATTGCATTTAAGAATGTCAATGAAGATAGGGATCTCAACCGTGACTGGTACTGAGCAATGTACACCCAAATGTAAAAACGCATACAGTAGATATATGCAGAATCGATCGAATTATTAGAAACTAATTTTGTTCTGAGGGCAGAGCTGGTTGTGGCGAGATACCTTTGGTCATGTGGTGGATGTCGACACCTGCTCATTGACATTAATATGGAGTTGGTCCCCCCTTTGCAGCTATAACATCCTTCACTCTTCTGGGAATGCTTTCCACTAGATGTTGGAACATTGCTGCGGGGACTTGCTTCCATTCAGCCACAAGAGCATTAGTGAGGTTGGGCACTCCAATTCATCACAAAGGTATTCGTTGGGGTTGAGGTCAAGTCTTTGTGCAGGCCAGTCCAGATCTTCCACACCAAACTCGACAAACCATTTCTGTATGGATCTCGCTTTGTGCACGGGAACATTGTCATGCTGAAACAGGAAAGGGCCTTCCCCAAACTGTTGCCACAAAGTTGGAAGCACAGAATCGTTATTGTCATTGTATGCTGTAGCATTAAGATTTCCCTTCACTGGAACTAAGGGGCCTAACCCGAACCATAAAAAACAGCCCCAGACCATTACGCTTCCTCCACCAAACTTTACAAATGGCACTATGCATTCTGGCAGGTAGCGTTCTCCTGGCATCTGCCAAACTCAGATTCGTCCATCGTACTGCCAGATGGTGAAGCGTGATTCAGCACTCCAGAGAACGCGTTTCCACTGATCCAGAGGACAATGGCGTCGAGCTTTATACCACTGCGGCCTACGCTTGACATTGCGCATGGTGATCTTAGGCTTGTGTGCTGGCTGCTCGGCCATGGAAACCCATTTCAAGAAGCTCCCGACAAACACTTTTTGTGCTGACGTTCTTCCAGAGGTAGTTTGAAACTCAGTAGTGAGTGTTGCAACCGAGGACAGACGATTTTTACACGCTAGGTGCTTCAACAAGTTCTGTGAGCTTATGTTACCTGCTACTTCGCAGCTGAGCAGTTTTTGCTCCTAGACATTTCCACTTCACAATAACAGGACTTGCAGTTGATCGGGGCAGCTCTAGCAGGGCAGACATTTGACAAACTGACTTGTTGGAAAGGTGGCATCCTATGACAGTGCCACGTTGAAAGTCACTGAGCTCTTCAAGTAAGGCCTTTCTATTTCCAATGTTTGTCTATGGAGATTGCATGGCTGTGTGCTCGATTTTATACACCTTTCAGCAACGGGTGTGGCTGAAATAGCCGACTCCACGAATTTGAAGGGGTGTCCAGATACCTTTGTATATAGTGTATGTTTGAGTTGTGTCAGGGACAATTTTTGCATTTAGCTAACACTAACCCTTTTACTAACCTTAACCTTATTCTCCTAACCTGATACGAAAAGTGACTTCTGCTGTACTCCATTTAGTCAAGACCAGCATGCCTTCCCGTAGAACAGCGTGCGTTTCCAATAACGCAGTACATCTTGATATATGCATCATTTGAAGGTGAAATGGCAGCCAGGGGCACTGTTCAGTATGGCTGGACATGCTCTAGCCTGCTCAGAGCCTGAGACAGACAGCCTGCCAGGAAAGGCAGCGAAGCAGCTACCGAACATGGCTTCTCTCTCTTGCTCCTTCCTCCTTCCTCTCCTTCCTCTCCTGTTTTTTTTCTTTCTCTTTCCATAATATAATTTGACTTTTTGTTCTTAACTTACTTAGTGGAGGCATAACCCATCTGATTTGCCTCTACATGTCTAGGGACACTGGGAACTTTCCACAGCTGCTTGGTAAAGAGAGAAGGTTTTTATTCCCTTCAGATTCACATTGCACTGTGAGAGAGAGAGAGAGCCGAATTAGGCCAATACCCGCTAATTATCAGAATCCAGAAAATAGCCATTAAATTCTACAACCACCTAAAAGGAAGCGATGGAAGCCAAACCTTCCATAACAAAGCCATCACCTACAGAGAAATTAACCTGGAGAAGAGTCCCCTGCTGGTCCTGGGGCTCTCTTCACAAACATAAACACACCCCACAGGGCCCCAGAACAGCAACACAATTAGACCCAACCAAATCATGAGAAAACAAAAAGATAATTACTTGACACATTAGATAGAATTTACAAAAAAACGGAGTAAACTTGAATGCTCTTTTGCCCTAAACAGAGAGTACGCAGTGGCAGAAAACCTGACCACTGTGACTGATCCAAACTTAAGGAGAGCTTTGACTATGTACAGACTCAGTGAGCATAGTCTTGCTATTGAGAAAGGCCGCCGTAGGCAGACCTGGCTCTCGAGAGAAGACAGGCTATGTGCACACTGCCCTCAAAATGAAGTGGAAACTGAGCTGCACTTCCTAACCTCCTGCCAAATGTATGACCATATTAGTGACACATATTTCCCTCAGATTACACAGACCCACAAAGAACTCGAAAACAAATCCAATTTTGATAAATTCCCACATCTACTGGGTGAAATATCAGTCTGCAATCACAGCAGAAATATTTGTGACCAGTTGCTACAAGAAAAGGGCAACCAGTGAAGAACAAACACCATTGTCTATTCAACCTATATTTATGTTTATTTATTTCCCCTTTTGTACTTTAACTATTTGCATATCATTACTACACTGTATATATACATAATATGATCTTTGAAATGTCTTTATTCTTTTGGAACTTCTGTGAGTGTAATGTTTACTGTTCATTTTTTATTGTTTATTTCACTTTAGTTTATTATCTATCTAGAGACAGAGAGAATCCTTCACTATGAACCTTCACTATAAACTGTTTCAGTGTGAGCAAGGAGAGGGAGGGGGAGCCTGGCACACAGTGATAGGATAGGATAGGATAGGATAGGATAGGCCGTATTCAGACCCACACTCTTTTCATTTCCCCTGGTTGATTCATTACTCCACCACCTTGACATATTGGCAAGGACCTCACTCTCCTTTCTCTTTCTGTTCTGACATCTCTCTCTCTCTCTCTCTCTCTTACACACACACACACACACACACACACACACACACACACACACACACACACACACACACACACACACACACACACACACACACACACACACACACACACACACACACACACACACACACTATCTCACTTTCTGCCAGCTCTCTCTCTTTCTGTCATCTCTCTCTCTCACACTATCTCTCTTTCTGCCATCTCTCTGTCTCATTCTTTCTGCCATCTCTCTCCCTTCTCCTCTCCCTCTATCCTCCTCTACGTCTCCTCTCATCTGTTCGTACAGCAGATCCAGGTCAGAAAGAGCTGACAGACTGCCTTTAGCATCTATTAAAGAAGGGTTTGCTCTATCTTTTCTCTCCGCCTCATTTCTCTTCTCTCTCTCAAAAGTAGTGCACTCTGTAGGGACGCAGCCAAAGTAGTGCACTCTGTAGGGACGCAGCCAAAGTAGTGCACCCTGTAGGGACGCAGCCAAAGTAGTGCACTCTGTAGGGACGCAGCCAAAGCCTTCAAAGGGCGATTTGTCTGGTGAACCCTGCTTTAATAACTGCTAAAGGATGGCTGTCATAGCAACATCCATTCGTCAAGAAGGATGTCTGTCTGTCAAAATGGACATCCATCCCTCAAAAAGAGGGAGAGGGGAGGAAAAGTAGGCTTCGTATGGAAAGGTGGGGAAAGGGGAAATTGCCCAGTTAGAGGGGTTTTGGCCCTGAGTGGTGTCTGGCTGTATTTCACGGTTTGAAATGTCACTTAGCTTAAATCAATCTCACCAGCCACCACCTCCAACCCCATTGGTCTATACCCTTCGAACTCAACTCTGGACCTCGAAGCCAGTTCCACTGTTTTTTTCATTGTTCCCCTCTAATCAGGGACTGATTTAGACCTGGGACACCAGGTGGGTGCAATTGATTATCAGGTAGAACAGAAAACTAGCAGGCTCCAGACCTCGTTGGTTAAGAATACCACTGGTATACTATAGGTTTTAGTGTCATTATAGACTGATCCGCTATGCTCCAACTCCTCAAATCCCTGGGTCTGTGTTCTTATTGGCTTGGGTTCCTGGGGGATGCCTATCTGTCTGTCTGCCTCTATCTGTCTCTTTCTATCTACCCAGGAAAGTAAGGTTCCCTCTTCCCAATGAGATCCTCCTTCTCCTGATTCCCCATCTCCTTCAGGCCACGTGTTAACTCAACTCCACTATCTGACTAAACCCAATTTCTCCCTCCAATGCATCTAACTGCATCATCGGCTAGGAGCATGTCCCAAATGGCACCCTATGTGCCCAGGTCAAAAGTAGTACACTATATAGGGAATAGGGGGCCATTTGTGATATAGTTGGGGGAGGCTAGGGGAGCCAGAGCTTTATTCCCTCTGGTCAGATTTACATCATACATGCCACTGTACAGAAATCAAATCCACTCTCTGAAAGAGGTTCTGGGTGACTACAGAGGCCCTGTTTGCGTCCCAAACAGCACCTTATTTTCTATATAGTGCACTACTTTTCACTAGAGCCCATAGAACAGAAGTAGTCCCCTTTTTCCCACAATGTCTCCAGATTTATCTCAAGGTGTGTGTGGTGTGTATTGTGTGTAAGTGTGCATTTATTGAAAGGTAATCACCCACAATGCAGTGTGGAGGAAAGGGAAAGGGACTTGTGAACAAACACAGCAAAACAGGATGCAGACTAAAGCTAAGCCTGTATGATTAAACACTGGAGAATAGGCAGCTGCCACTTTAGTCAGTCAGACTATGTGTGTGTGTGTGTGTGTGTGTGTGTGTGTGTGTGTGTGTGTGTGTGTGTGTGTGTGTGTGTGTGTGTGTGTGTGTGTGTGTGTGTGTGTGTGTGTGTGTGTGTGTGTGTGTGTGTGTGTGTGTGTGTGTGTGTGTTGGCTGGCCAGTGGCCTGGGAAAACCCTAATTAAATAGCAATATTGTTGATTCTCAAAAGGCCTTAGGCTTAGTGGTGAAAAGCCTTTTATGGAACAAAGGAAGGCTTGATTAGGTCACAACCAATGTTCCCTAAAATGTAGTCATTGAGCAAATTTCAGGTCTGCTGAGCACAAACTTGAACTTTGGGAAAATGTTGTGCAACGTCCGGCGTGCGTTTACTGTGAACACTGAGGTTGTACCCACTTTAAGTTAGTTTTAACAGTGGCCAAGTAGGCTACTGTGGCTGTTTGAACATAATGGAGGCCTATCAGCATGGTCTCAGTCTAATACTGACTTCTGTAAATTAACAACATGGTCTCAAAGTGTAACGGGAGTCGTCATCTGAAGAAGAGGAATCGGACCAAGCGTGGTAAGTGTTCATGCTTTTTATTGAAACTGAACACTATAACAAAATAACAAAGAGAATAAACGAAACAGTCCTGTCAGGTGCAAAAAACACTAAACAGAAAATAACTACCCACAAACACATGTGGGAAAAAGCTACCTAAGTATGGTTCCCAATCCGAGACAACGATAGACAGCTGTCCCTGATTGAGAACCCTACCCGGCCAAAACAAAGAAATACAAAACATAGAACAATGAACATAGAATGCCCACCCCAAATCACACCCTGACCAAACCAAAATAGAGACATCAAAAGCTCTCTAAGGTCAGGGCGTGACACACAGTCTAATACGGACTTCTGTAAGTTAACAACATGGCCTCAGTCTAATACTGACTTCTGTAAGGAGCAGCTCATTCTGTGGAGGAAATAATTCATCAACAACAACAAAATACTTGTACAGTGTTGATCAGACCATGCATCAGACATCATCATCTGTAATGATTTTGATTGATTGATTGATTTTATTTCAGGGTAATACACCAGTTGGTGCCCAGCCCATATGTTCTCATAATACATTATTTCTATGTATATGTACACAAAACACAAAACAAAACTATGTTGCATAATTATTATTAAATCCATAATTAATCATCATGGCACGTAATGTTGCAGCAACCACCTTGCCACATTATAAGAACAATAAGCTTCTACTTCTCCACCAGGCTTTGGAAATAAATAAATAAATAGGGAAATATTGATGATCGAAATCTTTCTTCTTCTGGGACTTTGTAATGATTCAAAACTGCAGATTAGACAAATTATATCTTCAATCATTAGTAAAATGCAGGCTTTGTCTTAACAAATCATGAAATTGGAAGGAGCAACGCCAGAGTCCTAGAGAAATACTCCTTTATAGTGACAGTATTTCTCTCAGCAGCTCAGACGTGCTCTGCCACATAAATACCTTGTACTCCGTAACCGTGTCCGAATACCCATACTAGTGTACTACGTACTTAAACTGCATGTACTCATCGTCGCATACTATTTAGCACGTACTGTTTAGTAAAAAGTATGCAGTATGCCACGGCCGAAACACTGTAACTGGCTGAGTAGGTGGGTGGGAGGGACCTAGAGCTGGTGGATTTTTCCTAATTTAACAGACATGCATTGCATTAACCAGCCTGATAATAGCTAATTTCTAATTGGATTATTTTCTGAAACTCTGAATAGGAATAGGAATAGAGTTATAGGCCTCTTAGGCTGGTTATAGGCAGTCTATCACATTCAACCTAATGGAGTTATAGGCCTCTTAGGCTTGTTATAGGCAGTCTATCACATTCAACATAATGGAGTTATAGGCCTCTTAGGCTTGTTATAGGCAGTCTATCACATTCAACCTAATAGAGTTATAGGCCTCTTAGGCTGGTTATAGGCAGTCTATCACATTCAACCTAATGGAGTTATAGGCCTCTTAGGCTTGTTATAGGCAGTCTATCACATTCAACCTAATGGAGTTATAGGCCTCTTAGGCTGGTTATAGGCAGTCTATCACATGCAACCTAATGGAGTTATAGGCCTCTTAGGCTTGTTATAGGCAGTCTATCACATTCAACCTAATGGAGTTATAGGCCTCTTAGGCTGGTTATAGGCAGTCTATCACATTCAACCTAATGGTTATAGGCAGTCTATCACATTCAACCTAATGGAGTTATAGGCCTCTTAGGCTTGTTATAGGCAGTCAATCACATTCAACCTATACCATAGCCCATATAGCCCATCTATCCTATTTAAAAAGGACTGAAGACACAAACAGATCGTTTGGTTCCATTTCAACATATTAGTGAAACCAAAGTGCTGTAAGATACACTACTGTTCAAAAGTTTGGGGTCACTTAGAAATGTCCTTGTTTTTGAAAGAAAATAATATATTTTTTGTCCATTAAAATAACATCAAATTGATCAGAAATACAGTGTAGACATTGTTAATGTTGTAAATGACTATTGTAGCTGGAAACGGCAGATGTTTTATGGAATATCTACATAGGCGTACAGAGGCCCATTATCAGAAACCATCACTCCTGTGTTCCAATGGCACGTTGTGTTCGCTAATCCAAGTTGATCATTTTAAAAGGCTAATTGATCATTAGAAAAGCCTTTTGCAATTATGTTAGCACAGCTGAAAACTGTTGTTGTGATTAAAGAAGCAATAAAACTGGCCTTCTTTAGACTAGTTGAGTATCTGGAGCATCGGCATTTGTGTGTTCGATTACAGGCTCAAAATGGCCAGAAACAGAAACTTTCTTCTGAAACTCGTCAGTCTATTCTTGTTCTGAGAAATGAAGGCTATTCCATGTGAGAAATTGCCAAGAAACTGAAGATCTCATACAACGCTGTGTACTACTCCCTTCACAGAACAGCGCTGTTTCTAACCAGAATAGAAAGAGGAGTGGGAGACCCCGGTGCACAACTGAGCAAGAGGACAAGTACATTAGTGTAGTTTGAAAAACAGACACCTCACAAGTACACAAGTACACAAGTAGCTTCATTAAATAGTAGCAGCAAAGCACCAGTCTCAAAGTCAACAGTGAAGAGGTGACTCCGGGATGCTGTTCTTCTAGGCAGAGTTGCAAAGAAAAATACATATCTCAGACTGGCCAATAAAAAGAAAAGATTAATATGGGCAAAAGAACACATACACTGGAAAGAGGAACTCTGCCTAGAAGGCCAGCAACCCTGAGTTGCCTCTTCACTGTTGACTTTGAGACTGGTGTTTTGCGGGTACTATTTAATGAAGCTGCCAGTTGAGGACTTGTGAGGCGTCTGTTTCAATAGTAATTTACAACATTAACAATGTCTACACTGTATTTCTGATCAATTTGATGTTATTTTAATGGACAAACAATTTTCTTTTCTTTCAGAAACAAGGACATTTCTAAGTGACCCCAAACTTTTGAACGGTGGTGTATATTCAGATTATATATATATATTTTTTTTTCAGGGCCCATAGGTTACTGGTCAAAAGTAGTGCACTATGTAGGAAATAGGATACTATTTGGGATGTAACCTCAGTTTTCTGTGGGGAAATGTTAAGAGTGTTCATCTTGTTCATGGGCCTGGTCCCTGTTACAGAAAGACTTCACAGAGTGGATATGACTGTTTGTTTGAGGAACAGGATATGGGGATGATAGCAATGGGATCACTGTCTTTTACAAACACACACACACGTACACGCACATAAATAAAAATGCAGGGGCTGCGGGTAATTAGAATATGTTGGGGCTTTCGCACAGCTCTTTCTGTGCAACCGTGAGCGAGAGTGTCATTCCAGTCGATCTAATGTGTTGTGTTCTGCCATTAAATATAACACCGTCCAGTGATGGTATCTGGTGAAAGACTCACATATGGCCTTGTGTCAAATGAGAACGGTTGACTAACTCAGTGGTTCTCAACTCTCGTCTCAGGGACCCCCAGCTGTTCCAGACATAGCACACCTGATTCAACTTGTAAATGAACACAATAATAACAGATAATAAAACTATAATATGGCTGACCAGAATATAAAACCCTGTATGGTTCTACAAAAGGATCTACAAAGGACCTTTCAGATTGAGAAAGGTTCTATAGAACCATTCTCCATAACGGTTCTATAAAGAACCATAAAAAAAGGGTTGTAAAATCATAGTGACCCTTTTAGGTGTTATCTACAGTATAACCTTTTATTATTAGTCCTTTATAAAACCGTAGGAAAGGGTTCTTTATAGCACCATACAGGTTCCATTTAGAACCTTATGAGCATGGTTCTTTATAGAACCTTCAAAAAAAGGGTTCTATATAGCACCAAAAAGGGATCCCCTATGGTTACAGGCCAAAGAACCCTTATTTGGCACTATATAGAACCATTTATTTTTTTGTGTGCAGCTCTGTCATATTTTTACAGCTGGGTCCATGTCCTGGGGCCACAGGGTCAAAGCTGCTGGCAGGGAGAACGGGAGGGTTTGGGGGAGGGAGGCTCTTCAAAGCCTCTCTCTGGCAGGAACAAGGGGATTTTGTGTTTCCTCAGAAATGCCCACCCTCTGCCAACCAGTGCTACAGCTAACACTGTTTATCACAACACGTCCTCTTGACGCATCTGAAATGGATTATCTGCCACTGTTGCAGCCATATCGTCCTTTAATAAGACCATTGAGAAATAAGCAAGTTATTTTTATGTTGTGCACAATCTGTGTGTGTGCATGTGCAGGCGTGAATAAAGTGTGCGGTAGTTGTAGAGTTGTTGGTAAAGGTTAGATAAAATATCTCGTCTGGGTGCAGCAAATAGTGAGTGGGCATTCCCTTTTCTCTACGCAAAACCCCCTCCTTTCACTTTTCGTAGCGTGGAGTTGTTTGGCACAGTGACCAAGCTGTTTTAGTCTCTTTTATTCACTAACTGAACAGTCTGTGGTGGTTGTGGAGTTGTTGGTGTGGAGCGAGAACAAGAGGATAGCTGGGTCTTTAGAGAGAGTTAGTAACAGTCTTTAGAGAGAGTAGCCCACCAGATGTCTGGGTGTCTGTTGTCTGTTGGGGGAATGTGTGGTAACTAACCGAGGACACAGGATGGTGGCGTCCCCTTCTCCTCTCTCTGGTGGACACAGACTAAGACCCCCTTCCAGGACTCTGTGAACTGATCCCCTGATTATCTCAGTGTGTTTAATCTCCTCAGAGTCCCACCAACCCACCGGCCCATCACCGCCCGCCTCGTCAACGCTCGCGGCTCTCTCCCCTCCTGTAGTTGGGGCTGGTTGTAGTTCGGCCTCCCCCCAAACAGACTCACTCGACTGGGCAGAGAATACCCACCACTGGGACCCTAAACTGTGAAGGGAGAGTAGAGTTCGAAATGCACCCCTCTCTCCCGCCACTTCTTCCCTGCCCCCTGCCTCCCTCCAACCCTCCCTCTACCCCTCCCTCCAACCCTCCCTCTACCCCTCCCTCCGTCACACTCCGTAAAGCAAAGGAGCGCAGCAGTGTTCCAGCAATCCTCCTTAATATTCTGAGATTAGCCCTGGTCCCCTCCCTGAGTCTTTCTCTCTCTCTCTCTGTCTCCCCTCTCTCCATGCCTGCTCAAGCTAACCAGCCACTGCCTGTTCCTCTCTCTCCCCTGTCTCCCTGCCCGTTTAGCCCTTCTCTCCCGTCTCCCCTTCTTCTCCTGTCTCCCTGCCTGTTCAGCCCTTCTCTCCCCTGTCTCCCTGCCCGTTTAGCCCTTCTCTCCCCTGTCTCCCTGCCAGTTCAGTCCTTCTCTCCCGTCTCCCTGTCCGTTTAGCCCTTCTCTCCCCTGTCTCCCTGCCCATTTAGCCCTTCTCTCCCCTGTCTCCCTGCCCATTTAGCCCTTCTCTCCCCTGTCTCCCTGCCCGTTTAGCCCTTCTCTCCCCTGTCTCCCTGCCCGTTTAGCCCTTCTCTCCCCTGTCTCCCTGCCAGTTCAGTCCTTCTCTCCCGTCTCCCTGTCCGTTTAGCCCTTCTCTCCCCTGTCTCCCTGCCCATTTAGCCCTTCTCTCCCCTGTCTCCCTGCCCGTTTAGCCCTTCTCTCCCCTGTCTCCCTGCCCGTTCAGCCCTTCTCTCCCCTGTCTCCCTGCCCATTTAGCCCTTCTCTCCCCTGTCTCCCTGCCCATTTAGCCCTTCTCTCCCCTGTCTCCCTGCCCGTTTAGCCCTTCTCTCCCCTGTCTCCCTGCCCGTTTAGCCCTTCTCTCCCCTGTCTCCCTGCCCGTTTAGCCCTTCTCTCCCCTGTCTTCCTGCCCGTTCAGCCCTTCTCTCCCCTGTCTCCCTGCCCGTTTAGCCCTTCTCTCCCCTGTCTCCCTGCCCGTTTAGCCCTTCTCTCCCCTGTCTTCCTGCCCGTTCAGCCCTTCTCTCCCCTGTCTCCCTGCCCGTTTAGCCCTTCTCTCCCCTGTCTTCCTGCCCGTTCAGCCCTTCTCTCCCCTGTCTCCCTGCCCGTTTAGCCATTCTCTCCCCTGTCTCCCTGCCCGTTTAGCCCTTCTCTCCCCTGTCTCCCTGCCCATTCAGCCCTTCTCTCCCCTGTCTCCCTGCCCGTTCAACCCTTCTCTCTCCTGTCTCCCCTCCTTCTCTCCCGTCTCCCTGCCTGCTCAGCCCTCGTCTCCCCTCCTCTCCCTAGTCTCCCTGCCTGCTCAGCCCACATCTCCCCTCCTTCTCTCCCCTGTCTTCCTGCCTGCTTAGCCCCCGTCTCCCATCCTCCTCTCCCATGTCTCCCTGCCTTCTCAGGCTTATTCAAAGTGGACTCATCTGGCCAGGCTCATTGTGAAAACCTAGGTTGCACCCCAGCTACACAGGAAAAACAATCAAATTTACTAAACTTTAATCCCTTATGAGCTCATCTCTCCTCCGAGTCTGAGTCTCCCCTGCCTACGCACACACACACACACACACACACACACACACACACACACACACACACACACACACACACACACACACACACACACACACACACACACACACACACACACACACACACACACACACACACACACACACACACACTGCCAGCTCTCAAATCACAGAGAGGGATAAGGATAAAGGTCCTGAGATTTCCTCGAAAACAACAGGACTGAAACACACAGATAGATACTGGTCGATAGTTGTTACTGAATGAAATAGATGAAGGTGAAGCCATTTATTTTTCATTATATTACCAATGCTGCTGTCCTGTCTGTTTTTGAGCAGTACATCAGAAATTGTAATAGTCTGAAATAGTCTGTACGAGTCTGAAATGGTCTGAAATTATCTGAAATTGTCTGTAATGGTCTGCAATTCAGAAATAATAGTCTGCACGTCTGAAATAGTCTCTAGTTGTCTCTAAATCATCTGAAATTGTCTGTAATGACAGCGGAACAGTCCGGAAGTTGAATCATCGTTGCTCAGATAGGTCATAGTACCTTCATCTCCTTTAACAGTATACTCTGATAATCACTCACAACTGCTATTCCCTACATAGTGCACTTCTTTCTAACAGAGCCCTATGGGTCCTGGTCAAAATGAGTGTACTATACAGTGCATTCAGAAAGTATCAGACCCCTTCACTTTTTCCACATGTTGTTACGTTACAGCCTTATTCTAAAATGAATTAAATAAATAAAAATCCTCATCAATCAACACACAATACCCCATAATGACAAAGTGAAAACTGATTTTTTGAAATGTTTGCAAAGTTATTAAAAATAAAAAACAGATACCTTATTTACCTAAATATTCAGTCTTTCGTATGAGACTCGAAATTGAGCTCAGGTGCATCCTGTTTCCATTGATCATCCTTGAGATGTTTCTACAACTTGATTGGAGTCCACCTGTGGTAAATGCAATTGATTGGACATGGTTTGGAAAGGCACACACCTGGCTATATAAGGTCCACAGTTGCCAGTGCATATCAGAGTAAAGACTAAGCAGTGAGGTTGAATGAATTGTCTGTAGAGCTCTGAGACAGAATTGTGTTGAGGCGCAGAACTGGGGAAGGGTACCCAAAAACGTATGCAGCTTTGAAGGACCCCAAGAACACAGTAGCCTCCATCATTCTTAAATGGAAGAATTTTGGAACCACCAAAACTCTTCCTAGAGCTGGCCTCCCGGCCAAACTGAGCAATGAAGGAGGAAGTGACTTGGTCAGAGAGCTGTCCAAGAACCCCATGGTCACTCTGACAGAGCACCTCTGTGTAGATGGGAGAACCTTCCAGAAGGACAACCATCTCTGCAGCACTCCACAAATCAGGACTTTATGGTAGAGTGGCCAGACGGCGGCCACTCCTTAGTTAAAGGCACATGACAACCTGCTTGGAGTTTTCCAAAAGGCACCTAAAGGACTTTCAGACCATGAGAAACAAGATTCTCTGGTCTGATGAAACCAAAATTGAACCCTTTGGCCTGAATGCCAAGGTTCGCATCTGGAGGAAACCGGGCACCACTCATCACCTGGCTAATACCATCCCTACGGTGAAGCATGGTGGTGGCAGCATCATGCTGTAGGGATGTTTTTCAGTGGCATGGACTGGGAGACTAGTAAGGATCAAGGGAAAAATGAACGAAGTAAAGTACAGAGAGATCCTTGATGAAAATCTGCTCGAGAGCGAAGGTTCACCTTCCAACAGGACAACGACCCTGTAGTAAGCACACAGTCAAGACATCGCAGGAGTGGCTTCAGGGCAAGTCTCTGAAAATCCTTGAGTGCCCCAACCAGAACCCGGACTTGACCCCTATCGAACATCTCTGGAGAGACCTGAAAATAGCTGTGCAGCGACGCTCCCCGTCCATCCTGACAGAGCTTGAGGAGATCTGCAGAGAAGAATGGGAGAAACTCCCCAAATACAGGTGTGCCCAGCTTGTAACATCATACCCAAGAAGACTCAAGGCTGTAATCGCTGACAAAGGTGCTTCAACAAAGTACTGAGTAAAAGGTCTCAGTACTTATGTAAATGTGATATTGCCATATATTTTTTAATACATTTGCAAACATTTTTAAAAACCTGCTTTTGCTTTGTCATTATGGGGTATTGTGTGTAGTTTGATGAGGGGGGGGGTTACATTCTAGAATAAGGCTGTATCGTAACAAAATGTGGAGAAGTGAAGGGGTCTGAATACTTTACGAATGCACTGTAAAGGGAATAGGGTGCCATTTGGGATGCATCTCTCATCTGAGGACAGAAATCATAGGACTACTCATTTAGCTCTATATATTTTTGGTGAGGGTGAGTTCATGTACTAATAAAATGAAAATGTCAGTACGTACATAGAGAAGTATCTTTTGAAATGGTGCAACTCAAGACTCTGATCTTATTAAACGTGAATTGTTTAAAAAAAAGTTATTTCATGTTGGAATGAGCATGAATAAGATAAATCAAAGATCTTAACGCACTGGAAACAGTGTGATGACTTCTATAGCAGTAGCCTGGTCCTAGATCTGTTTGTGCTGGCTTGCCAACTCCTGTGGTCATTGTCATGCCAAACCATGAATACTGTCTTGAATACAGTCTGTGATGACTAGTGCTTGAATTTGAATAATAAATGTAAATAATGCTGGTAGTCAATTTAACTGTACATGTTGGTAAATTAACTTTTATTGTTTCAAGAAATGATGAAAGAGATTGGTGTGTTGTTTGACTATATAATCATGGCATGGCGTTGTTCAATGACAAACCTGTATTTGTTTAAAATCTATCAAATGATGGGTTTATTTCAGAGAGACAAATAATCATGTTTTTTAGCTAAATGCTGTATCCGCCTCACTCTCAGAGATTTAAGTACTACTGCTAGGTATTACACAGTCAAAAGTAACAAATAACCACACTTTTAACAAAGACATTTACAAATAATACATTTGTGACATAAATATAAAAATAAATATAATAAATATTAAATAGTCAATACAGTAATACGAGATACGTATGTAAAACTTTTACATTTGAGTCATTTAGCAGATGCTCTTATCCAGAGCAACTTGCAGTTAGTGCATTCATCTTAAGATAGCTAGGTGGGACAATCACATATCACATTCAAATATACAGGATACGAACAATCCATTCCAGCTAAACAATGGATATATAGCATTTAGCTAAAAAAAATAAGTATTTTCATACACATCTAAAATCGATGAATTAAATAATCTGAGAAGTGTAATATTAACACACGCATGAAGGTACCCATAAGCAATCATGTCATGTGAAAACAAACACGTGATAAATTGGTGGAAATAGCATTTTGGAAATAAAGTCTTCACATGTACATTACCGTTGTTCATATATTTTATAGGGAATATTCTTTAAGAGGTTCCAGTACTTAAGCAGTAAAACATTGTAAATGCCAGCAGCAGCCCAACCCAAGTACTGGGAATGACTAATACTTAAAGGGCAATTCCACCACTTTTCAACCTCATTTTCATGATCTACAGCACAACACCAAATCAAATAAAACTTTATTTGTCACAATGTTCCAAATACAACAAGTGTAGACTTCACCGTGAAATGCTTACTCACAAGCCCTTAACCGACAGTGCAGTTCAAGAAGAGTTGAGAATTTTTTTACCAAGTAGAATCAAATAAAAAATAAGAATTAAAAAGTAACACAATAAGAATAATGAGGTTATATTCAAGGGGGTACCGGTACTGCGTCAGTGTCTAGGGGTACAGGCTAGTTGAGGTAATCTGTACATGTAGGTGGGGGCAAAGTGACTATGCATAGGTAACAAACAAACAGCGAGTAGTAGCAGTGTACAAAAGGGGAGAGGGGGGTCAATGTAAATTGTCCGGTGGCAATTTTATTAATTGTTCAGCAGTTTTATGGCTTGGGGGTAGAAGCTGTTGAGGAGCCTCTTGGTCCTGGACTTAGCGCTCCGGTACAACTTGCCGTGCGGTAGCAGAGACAACAGTCTATAACTTGGGTGACTGGAGTCTTTGACAACTTTATGGGCTTTCCTCTGATACCGCCTAGTATATAGGTCCTGGATGGCAGGAAGCTTGGCCTGTACTGAGCCGTTTGCAGTATTCTCTATAGCACCAGTGTTTATATATGTGAAAACAGCACATTTCTACGTTTTATAGAAAAAAGTATCAAATAAAAAAAGTTCCACCTTATGACATCATCAGAATGTAAAACATTTAAATAACACTGATTTTCAAACACTATGAGATTTGCAGTTATGTGGAGAGCAAGAACATACCCTCCTTCTGGCTAGAAACTCGATGCAGGTTTTGAAAATCACTGTTTTTCTTACTTTTAATCCTACCCTGTAATGTCACAGACTAGCATTTTTTAGGACCTTTTTAACCACAGATCATAGAAATGCACCGTTTTCACATATATAGACACTGATATGGTGTTAATGATAATGAATATGAGGAAAAGTGACGGTGCTGCCCTTTAAGTTGTCAAACCATAAGAGGTGGCTATACAGTACAAACAGATGTGGGGAGCAGCTCAGCTCTCAGGTGAAGGGAGTTAGTTAAGGAGTGGACTTCCTGTTATTGAATAGTCTCTAAATAGCCTATACTTGTAGGCCGTCCTGTACTAAATGTCTGCGTATGAAAGGGCACCCTATTCCCTACATAGTGCACTGCTTTTGACCAGAGCCCTATGAGTGATGGGGTGGCATTTGGGACCCAGCCTCTACCTATTCTCTCTGTATTGTATGACTGATTGTGAGCCTATGTATATCTCTTCCTGACTTGGCCTTGTGGTTTGTAGTTACTCCAGACCTTAGAATGGAAGGAGTGAGGAGACGACGAGGATGATGATGGCTGACAATGGATGCCATGTTAGAAACAGCCACATCTGCTCCTTGCATTAACTGGTACCCTGTTGATGTGTTATGTGACAGCACCATAGCTAAACAAAACCTGTGTTAAATAGGTGGAAATAGATGGAAATAGATGCGGCATTCACAAGGAAGGAAACATAATGAATGTAGACACGAACGGGTCAGTCACAATGGAGAGAACGCAGGGATCGCAGATACTAACTGATGTGCAGGTGGAGCGGCTGACTGTTGACCCTATTTTAGCCCTTCAACCAACCTTTGTTGGTGCAGCCTTCACCCTGTAGTCATCCTACACCCTGTAGATACCCTTCACCCTGTAGATACCCTTCACCCTGTAGATACCCTTCACCCTGTAGTCATCCTACACCCTGTAGATACCCTTCACCCTGTAGATACCCTTCACCCTGTAGTCATCCTACACCCTGTAGTCATCCTACACCCTGTAGATACCCTTCACCCTGTAGATACCCTTCACCCTGTAGTCATCCTACACCCTGTAGATACCCTTCACCCTGTAGATACCCTTCACCCTGTAGATACCCTTCACCCTGTAGTCATCCTACACCCTGTAGATACCCTTCACCCTGTAGATACCCTTCACCCTGTAGTCATCCTACACCCTGTACATACCCTTCACCCTGTAGTCATCCTATACCCTGTAGATACCCTTCACCCTGTAGATACCCTTCACCCTGTAGATACCCTACACCCTGTAGATACCCTACACCCTGTAGATACCCTTCACCCTGTAGATACCCTACACCCTGTAGATACCCTTCACCCTGTAGATATGCTACACCCTGTAGATACCCTTCACCCTGTAGATACCCTTCACCCTGTAGATACCCTTCACCCTGTAGATACCCTTCACCCTGTAGTCATCCTACACCCTGTAGATACCCTTCACCCTGTAGATACCCTACACCCTGTAGATACCCTTCACCCTGTAGATACCCTTCACCCTGTAGATACCCTTCACCCTGTAGTCATCCTACACCCTGTAGATACCCTTCACCCTGTAGATACCCTTCACCCTGTAGTCATCCTACACCCTGTAGATACCCTTCACCCTGTAGATACCCTTCACCCTGTAGATACCCTTCACCCTGTAGTCATCCTACACCCTGTAGATACCCTTCACCCTGTAGATACCCTTCACCCTGTAGTCATCCTACACCCTGTAGATACCCTTCACCCTGTAGATACCCTTCACCCTGTAGATACCCTTCACCCTGTAGTCATCCTACACCCTGTAGATACCCTTCACCCTGTAGATACCCTTCACCCTGTAGTCATCCTACACCCTGTAGATACCCTTCACCCTGTAGTCATCCTACACTCTGTAGATACCCTTCACCCTGTAGATACCCTTCACCCTGTAGATACCCTTCACCATGTAGTCATCCTACACCCTGTAGATACCCTTCACCCTGTAGATACCCTTCACCCTGTAGTCATCCTACACCCTGTAGATACCCTTCACCCTGTATATACCCTTCACCCTGTAGATACCCTTCACCCTGTAGTCATCCTACACCCTGTAGATACCCTTCACCCTGTAGATACCCTTCACCCTGTAGTCATCCTACACCCTGTAGATACCCTTCACCCTGTAGATACCCTTCACCCTGTAGTCATCCTACACCCTGTAGATACCCTTCACCCTGTAGTCATCCTACACTCTGTAGATACCCTTCACCCTGTAGATACCCTTCACCCTGTAGATACCCTTCACCATGTAGATACCCTTCACCCTGTAGATACCCTTCACCCTGTAGATACCCTTCACCCTGTAGTCATCCTACACCCTGTAGATACCCTTCACCCTGTAGTCATCCTTCACCCTGTAGTCATCCTACACCCTGTAGATACCCTTCACCCTGTAGATACCCTTCACCCTGTAGATACCCTTCACCCTGTAGTCATCCTACACCCTGTAGATACCCTTCACCCTGTAGATACCCTACACCCTGTAGATACCCTTCACCCTGTAGATACCCTTCACCCTGTAGATACCCTTCACCCTGTAGTCATCCTACACCCTGTAGATACCCTTCATCCTGTAGATACCCTTCACCCTGTAGTCATCCTACACCCTGTAGATACCCTTCACCCTGTAGATACCCTACACCCTGTAGATACCCTTCACCCTGTAGATACCCTTCACCCTGTAGTCATCCTACACCCTGTAGATACCCTTCACCCTGTAGATACCCTTCACCCTGTAGTCACCCTACACCCTGTAGATACCCTTCACCCTGTAGATACCCTTCACCCTGTAGATACCCTTCACCCTGTAGTCATCCTACACCCTGTAGATACCCTTCACCCTGTAGTCATCCTACACTCTGTAGATACCCTTCACCCTGTAGATACCCTTCACCCTGTAGATACCCTTCACCATGTAGATACCCTTCACCCTGTAGATACCCTTCACCCTGTAGATACCCTTCACCCTGTAGTCATCCTACACCCTGTAGATACCCTTCACCCTGTAGTCTTCCTTCACCCTGTAGTCATCCTACACCCTGTAGATACCCTTCACCCTGTAGATACCCTTCACCCTGTAGTCATCCTACACCCTGTAGATACCCTTCACCCTGTAGATACCCTACACCCTGTAGATACCCTTCACCCTGTAGATACCCTTCACCCTGTAGATACCCTTCACCCTGTAGTCATCCTACACCCTGTAGATACCCTTCACCCTGTAGATACCCTTCACCCTGTAGATACCCTTCACCCTGTAGTCATCCTACACCCTGTAGATACCCTTCACCCTGTAGATACCCTTCACCCTGTAGTCATCCTACACCCTGTAGATACCCTTCACCCTGTAGATACCCTACACCCTGTAGATACCCTTCACCCTGTAGATACCCTTCACCCTGTAGTCATCCTACACCCTGTAGATACCCTTCACCCTGTAGATACCCTTCACCCTGTAGTCACCCTACACCCTGTAGATACCCTTCACCCTGTAGATACCCTTCACCCTGTAGATACCCTTCACCCTGTAGTCATCCTACACCCTGTAGATACCCTTCACCCTGTAGATACCCTTCACCCTGTAGTCATCCTATACCCTGTAGATACCCTTCACCCTGTAGTCATCCTACACCCTGTAGATACCCTTCACCCTGTAGATACCCTTCACCCTGTAGATACCCTTTACCCTGTAGATACCCTTCACCCTGTAGATACCCTTCACCCTGTAGTCATCCTACACCCTGTAGATACCCTTCACCCTGTAGATACCCTTCACCCTGTAGTCATCCTACACCCTGTAGATACCCTTCACCCTGTAGTCATCCTACACTCTGTAGATACCCTTCACCCTGTAGATACCCTTCACCCTGTAGATACCCTTCACCATGTAGATACCCTTCACCCTGTAGATACCCTTCACCCTGTAGTCATCCTACACCCTGTAGATACCCTTCACCCTGTAGTCATCCTTCACCCTGTAGTCATCCTACACCCTGTAGATACCCTTCACCCTGTAGTCATCCTACACCCTGTAGATACCCTATACCCTGTAGTCATCCTTCACCCTGTAGTCATCCTACACCCTGTAGATACCCTTCACCCTGTAGATACCCTACACCCTGTAGATACCCTTCACCCTGTAGATACCCTTCACCCTGTAGATACCCTTCACCCTGTAGTCATCCTATACCCTGTAGACACAGTCTTTTGTCTGTATTCCTCTCTCTACAATGCCCATACCATAACCCCACCATGAGGCATTCTGTTCACAACGCTGACATCAGCAAACCACTCGTCCACACGGCGCCTAACATCCTGTCTGCCATCTGCCTGGTACAGTTGAAACCGGGATTCATCCATGAAGAGCACACTTCTCCAGCGTGCGAGTGGCCATCAAAGGTGAGCATTTGCCCACTGAAGTTGGTTACGACGCCAATCTGCAGTCAGGTCAAGACCCTGGTGAGGACGACGAGCACTCAGATGAGCTTCCCTGAGACGGTTTCTGACAGTTTGTGCAGAAATTCTTCGGCTGTGCAAACACACAGTTTCATCAGCTGCCCGGGTTACTGGTCTCAGACGATCCCGCAGGTGAAGAAGCCGGATGTGGCGGTCCTTTGCTGGCGTGGTTACACCATGTCTGCAGTTGTGAGGCCAGTTGGACGTAATGCCAAATTCTCTAAAACAATGTTGTTAGGCGATTTATGGTAGAGAAATTAACATAAAATTATCTGACAACAGCTCTGGTGGACATTCCTGCAGTCAACATGTAGATATTGCACACTCCCTCAAAACTTGAGACATTTGTGGCATTGTGTTGTGTGACAGAACTGCACATTTTAGAGTGGGCTTCTTGATATACCATGCCTGTCAGGTGGATGGATTATCTTGGCAAAAGAGAAATGCTCACTAACAGGGATGTAAACACATTTGTGCCAAAAAAGTGCCATAAATAAGAATGGAACATTTCAGATATCTTTTATTTCAGCTCCTGAAACATGTGACCAACACTTTTACATGTTGCATTTATATGTTAGTTCAGTATAAATACTCCATACTGTGTTTTCTCTCTCCTCATAGCCTATTTTCTACAGTAAAACCGTTTCTCCGCAGATGTTGCCTTGTGTCGTTACTAAGATACCCGGGTTAACAACAGTAAGTATGCATGGTAATCTGCTGAGCAGGGGAGCTACGCTAGCACGCTCACACACAGCTCAATGCACAATGGTAGACAAATAAGCCCTTTCATATTTACCCACCCCCCTGGATAGTCTGGGATGGACGGAAACGAAGGACATACAGACCCTCGCTATGTCCCAAATGGCACCTTATTTCCTTCATGTCCCTATGTACCCTGGTCAAAAGAAGTGCACTATGTAGGGAATAGGTTGCCATTTGGGACGTGCTCTCTAACATGGATGGGAAAGAGGGGGGACACAGGACGCCCTGTTTTGGTGTATTTTTATTTAGAATAGGGAGTTATATTTTAAGGCACATATTACCACACAACACATTGTCTTAGTGGCTTGGACTGATCCCGTTGTAGATGAAGGATCCCTATTCCCCAACATTGGACCTCCCTGCTTTTGGGTTTTCTAGCTGTATGGGATTCTATTCTATATTCTATTCTATGTTATATGCGCTTCTGTAATATATATTCCCCATCTATTCCCATTGTACACAAACGCATACTGCAGTTTGTTCTAATACATTTCACATTTTGGTCATTTAGCAGACGCTCTTATCCAGAGAGACTTAACTGCCTACTAGGAAAGTGGATTATTTTGTTTTCACAAATAGACCTTTAAAATTCCATACATCACACACGCACCTCACACGTCACACACACCTAATCACATGCACACACGCACACTCAGCAATTCAGTGCCTCAGGCAGACTGTGGTTATGGAGAATTTTTTAATCATAGTTTGTGTGTCTGTCCTGTTGCCTGACAACTTATAGTATATTTACATTCTTCACTGATCCATTTCATTACTGTTAGCTTTACAGCTTTATCTATCATGCTCATAGCTTGTAAATGTACTCTCTTTTTGCAGTTTCCACCCTTTTGAACTGTTAACACACACATAGACACACGCGTACACACACACACGCACCCTCTACTCCTCAGTGATAGTGTAGTGACAGACAGGAGGGCCCAAATTAAATGATTCCCTTACCCATAATGCCTAGCTGCTCTACCAGTAGTTCATTAATGTGCTGAGTTCCGATAGTGGAACAACACAGAGGGCCCCCGCCATCGCTCCGACAATCCCTCATCTCTACGAGACGCTACAATTGATCACCAATTCAATTGCTAACTAGAGAAAATTTAATTGGGAGCCTTAACATTGTTTGTTAACCACTGTGGCGATGGAATGCTGGAATCAGGGCCAGACGGATTACCAGGTCGTGTACTGCGAGCATGCGCTGACCAACTGGCAGGTGTCTTCACTGCCATTTTCAACCTTTCCCTGTCCGAGTCTGTAATACCAACATGTTTTAAGCATACCACCATAGTCCCTGTGCCCAAGAACACTAAGGTAACCTGCCTAAATGACTACTACTGTAGCCATCAAGTGCTTTGAAAGGCTGGTCATGGCTCACATCAACACTATTATCCCAGAAACCCTAGTCCCACTCAATCTGCATACCGCCCCAACAGATCCACAGATGATGCAATCTCTATTGCACTCCACACTGCCCTTTCCCACCTGGACAAAAGGAACACCTATGTGAGAATGCTATTAATTGACTACAGCTCACCGTTCAACACCATAGTGCCCTCAAAGCTCACCAATAAGCCAAGGACCCTGGGACTAAACACCTCCCTCTGCAAATGGATCCTGGACTTCCTGACGGGCCGCTCCCAGGTGGTGAGGGTAGGCAACAACACATCCGCCACCCTGATCCTCAACACAGGGGTGCGTGCTCAGGTTTCTTGGTGTCCACATCACCAACAAACTAACATGGTCCATGCACACCAAGACAGTCGTGAAGAGGGCACTACAAAACCTAAAACCTATTGGGTTGCATCACTGCCTGGTATGGCAACTGCTCAGCCTCCGACCGCAAGGCTCTCTAGAGGGTAGTGCGTACGGCCCAGTACATCACTGGGGCCAAGCTTCCTGCCATCCAGGACCTCTATACCAGGCGGTGTCAGAGGAAAGCCCTGAAAATTGTCAAAGACTCCAGCCACGTAATTCATAGACTGTTCTCTCTGCTACCACACGACAAGCGGTACCGGAGCGCCAAGTCTAGGTCCAAGAGGCTTTTAAAGTCTAGGTAACTCTACTGGAACTGTAGGTAGATTCTGGTCTGGGTGCTCTGCCTCTCAACTAACTACTGGAACTGTAGGTAGATTCTGGTCTGGGTGCTCTGCCTCTCAACTAACTACTGGAACTGTAGGTAGATTCTGGTCTGGGTGCTCTGCCTCTCATCTAACTCTACTGGAACTGTAGGTAGATTCTGGTCTGGGTCCTCTGCCTCTCAACTAACTACTGGAACTGTAGGTAGATTCTGGTCTGGGTGCTCTGCCTCTCAACTAACTACTGGAACTGTAGGTAGATTCTGGTCTGGGTGCTCTGCCTCTCAACTAACTACTGGAACTGTAGGTAGATTCTGGTCTGGGTGCTCTGCCTCTCAACTAACTACTGGAACTGTAGGTAGATTCTGGTCTGGGTGCTCTGCCTCTCATCTAACTCTACTGGAACTGTAGGTAGATTCTGGTCTGGGTGCTCTGCCTCTCAACTAACTACTGGAACTGTAGGTAGATTCTGGTCTGGGTGCTCTGCCTCTCAACTAACTACTGGAACTGTAGGTAGATTCTGGTCTGGGTGCTCTGCCTCTCATCTAACTCTACTGGAACTGTAGGTAGATTCTGGTCTGGGTGCTCTGCCTCTCATCTAACTCTACTGGAACTGTAGGTAGATTCTGGTCTGGGTGCTCTGCTTCTCAACTAACTACTGGAACTGTAGGTAGATTCTGGTCTGGGTGCTCTGCCTCTCAACTAACTACTGGAACTGTAGTTATCTAGATGATCTCTCTCTCTCTATTTACTCACTTACTCACTTACTCACTTACTGTGTGTGCGTGTGTGTGTAGCGACTGTAGTGATATGAACCGCAGCGGCCACGTTTGTGTGTGTACGCGTGTGTGTTTGTGTGCATGTGTGTGCGTGCACGTGCATGTGTGTGTGTGCATGTAAGCAGCATGACTCAGGTCTTACCAGATTCTTCCTGTTGCCTCAGTCATCAGTCTGAGGCCTTGCTTCACTCCACTCTGCTTACTAGTCCAACTCACAATTCGATCAACACACAGTTCAACACAGAGCTAATTAGACAGTGGAGAAACACACACACACACACACATTCACACACAGTAAATGAAACCAAGAGATTTGGTGTGAATCATCTGTGAAGTGAGGAAAAAAACTAGTTATTTTTCTCACACTCCCAGGAGCAAATGTTGTTCAAGAGGTCTTGTAATGTTTTGTATTGAGTTCCAACAAATATTGACTCATCATTCTTTAATTAGGTCTTTTCATATTCTGAACTCCCACAAATACAGATCCATGACATTGACCGTACTGCAGCATGCAGCAGAAACTAACACGTTCCCACACCCACGTACGCACGTGTGCTCTCTCTCTCTCACACACACACACACACACACACACACACACACACACACACACACACACACACACACACACACACACACACACACACACACACACACACACACACACACACACACACACACACACACACACACACACACACACACACACACTTACATAACTAAACTTTTGGGGGGGCACAATTCAGTCCCATTCAAAATCCTCTTTTCCCTAAACCTAACCCTAATCTGTACCCATACCTTAACCCGAAACCCAACCCTAAAACTCACTCAAGCTCCTAACCCTAAACCTAATTCTAACACTAGTTCTAATCTTAACCCTAAACCACCTAGAAATAGCAGTTGACCTTGTGGGGACTGACAAAATGTCCCAACAAGTATAGTTAAACACGTTCATACTCACACACACACACACACACACAACCATACACACACAACTTGCTGTACATATCTCTCTGACCCCTGCTTACTACAGGACTTGAGATCTGACGCTGGGAGATTAAATGTCTTGTTTAATTACACCTGATTAGACCATGGAGGAACTCAAATCCCTCTTGATATAGCGTCCCAAATGGCACCCTATTCCCGTTATAGTGCACTACTTTTGACCAGGGCCCACATGACTCTGGTCAAAAGTAGTGCACTATATAGGGAATAGGGTGCCATTTGGGACGTAGCCCCTATCAAGGAATGCGCTCCACTCTCAAAGTCAACACGTTGTACTTTCAAGGATACCAGCGACCCACAACCAAGCTTAATGGACAGAGACAAGGCTCCAGTTAGAAGTCAGCACCTGTGTGTGTGTGTGTGTGTGTGTGTGTGTGTTGTGTTGTGTTGTGTGTTTGTATGCTGACAGTGCAGACAGGCACTGCAGTGGTAGTGTACTGGGGTGAGGGGCGGAGGAGAGGAAGAGGTTCACCTGTCGGAAGAGAAGAGACCCCCACTGATAATAAACACCTGAAGATAAGTTGGTTCTGTCCTTTAAACTGCACCATCCTTCTAATCACCAACACCAATATCCTCTGAGCCGTGCAGTATTGACTTACTATGGAATCCATAGGCGGCGGTCTGTGGAGAACATAGTGGGTGTATTGGTTTGTTAGGAGTTGGTCTGTGGAGACCATAGTGGGTGTATTGGTTTGTTAGGAGTTGGTCTGTGGAGACCATAGTGGGTGTATTGGTTTGTTAGGAGTTGGTCTGTGGAGACTATAGTGGGTGTATTGGTTTGTTAGGAGTTGGTCTGTGGAGACCATAGTGGGTGTATTGGTTTGTTAGGAGTTGGTCTGTGGAGACCATAGTGGGTGTATTGGTTTGTTAGGAGTTGGTCTGTGGAGACCATAGTGGGCTTGTTAGGAGGTGATATGTGGAGACCATAGTGGGTGTATTGGTTTGTTAGGAGGTGGTCTGTGGAGACCATAGTGGGTGTATTGGTATGTTAGGATGTCGTCTGTGGAGACCACAGTGGGTGTATTGGTTTGTTAGGAGGTGTTCTCTGGAGACCATAGTGGGCGGCTTTGTTTGTTAGGAGGTGATCTGTGGAGACCACAGTGGGTGTATTGGTTTGTTAGGAGGTGTTCTCTGGAGACCATAGTGGGTGGCTTGGTTTGTTAGGAGGTGATCTGTGGAGACCACAGTGGGTGTATTGGTTTGTTAGGAGGTGATCTGTGGAGACCACAGTGGGTGTATTGGTTTGTTAGGAGGTGATCTGTGGAGACCACAGTGGGTGTAATGGTTTGTTAGGAGGTGATCTGTGGAGACCACAGTGGGTGTATTGGTTTGTTAGGAGGTGATATGTGGAGACCACAGTGGGTGTATTGGTTTGTTAGGAGGTGATCTGTGGAGACCACAGTGGGTGTATTGGTTTGTTAGGCGGTGATCTGTGGAGACCACAGTGGGCATATTGGTTTGTTAGGAGGTGATCTGTGGAGACCACAGTGGGTGTATTGGTTTGTTAAGAGGGGATCTGTGGAGACCACAGTGGGTGTATTGGTTTGTTAGGAGGTGGTCTGTGGAGACCATAGTGGGTGTATTGGTTTGTTAGGAGGTGGTCTGTGGAGACCATAGTGGGTGTATTGGTATGTTAGGATGTCGTCTGTGGAGACCACAGTGGGTGTATTGGTTTGTTAGGAGGTGTTCTCTGGAGACCATAGTGTGCGGCTTTGTTTGTTAGGAGGTGATCTGTGGAGACCACAGTGGGTGTATTGGTTTGTTAGGAGGTGATCTGTGGAGACCACAGTGGGTGTATTGGTTTGTTAGGAGGTGATCTGTGGAGACCACAGTGGGTGTATTGGTTTGTTAGGAAGTGATCTGTGGAGACCACAGTGGGTGTATTGGTTTGTTAGGCGGTGCTGTATGGAGGCTAACTGAGTAAAGTGCTGTGTGGGGGAACATTGTACCATGGCGTACTCTCTTTCTAGTTTGTATACTAGAAAGTTGTTACTGTGTATGTGATCTGACAAGCCAAAACCCTATTTTTTGGCGGGCCCTCAAATGTTCAGTTCACATGGCCAGGATAGACTGCTGGCCTATTTCACCTTCTGTGATTGGTTCGTTATGCTGCTCATGTCTGTGGGCTATTGGCTATTCTATTCTATATGTCCTGAGGGACATGTGTTGTGTTGCTGTGTTGGACGTAACCAATCAACTGCCTTGTTATCAGAACACCACTCGTTGTTGTTAAGCCTCTTTTCTCAGCACGTGAATAAAGTTTGGTACACTGAGGGTTCAAAAGTTGGCCAAGGTTAATTTAGTGAATGCTGATGCTCTTAGTACCCTGGCTCAACCGCGCTTTAAATACTTCTCTCTTCTCTTCAGGGTTTTTATAAACCTCTTCTGACGAACATGAGTTAATGACAAACTGCAGTTAAAACTCTGAGATTCATATCGATTGTTCTATACTCAGTAGCAACAACACAAATGAGGGCTACGTCCCAAATCACACCCTAATCCCACTATGTAGGGAATAGGGTACCATTTGAGATGCAGACAATTTTTTGTGTGTGCTGTGAACTTGAATTAGCCCCACTATGCATTGCCAAGGTGTTCTGTTATTTAATACTCGTTTATTGAAAATACATCTGAGAGGAATAATTTCCTTGCAGAGGGAGTCACTATTGAGCCACGCCATTTAAAGGGAACACAATAGAAGCACGTTCTAATGAACAAAGATTGCATTTGAAATGGGAGTTATTGTATGAAGGGAGGCCTATTAATTAAATCAGTCTGAGCACTGTAGGATATAGCTGAGGAGATGAGAAAATATAACATAAAAACACTTTACCGGCCTCCCGGGTGGTGCAGTGGTCTAGGGCACTGCATCGCAGCGCTAGCTGTGCCACCAGAGACTCTGGGTTCGCTCCCAGGCTCTGTCGCAGCTGGCCGTGACCGGGAGGTCCGTGGGGCGATGCACAATTGGCCTAGCGTCGTCCGGGTTAGGGAGGGTCTGGCCAGTAGGGATATCCTTATCTCATCGCGCACCAGCGACTCCTGTGGCGGTCCGGGCGCAGTGCACGCTAACCAAGGTAGCCAGGTGCACGGTGTTTCCTCAGACACATTGGTGCGGCTGGCTTCCAGGTTGGATGCGCGCTGTGTTAAGAAGCAGTGGGGCCTGGTTGGGTGGTGTATCGGAGGACGCATGGCTTTCGACCTTCGTCTCTCCGGAGCCCGTACGGGAGTTGTAGCGATGAGACAAGATAGTAATTACTAACAATTGGATACCATGAAATTGGGGAGAAAAGGGGGTGAAAAAAAATCTAAATGTAAAAAACACTTCACCAACATCTCTGCTGGGTGAGCTAATTTAGAGCTGAAGGTTAATGACTGTTTAAAGGGGAATACAAGTTGTGAGCCTCACAGACAAGGTAACAGGGAACAGCTAGCAGCTAACAACAGAAAATTAGACCTGGGTTCAAATACTATACCTTAGCATTCGCTGGACTGCCAGATGGCCAGGGTTTACAGTCTTGCGGCTTTTGTATTGGTTCCATTGCACAAGGTTCCATTAAATCAAGCCCAGGTAAAGCATTTGAAAGGATTTCAAATAGTATTTGAACCCAGGTCTGTGCCACAGACAAGGTAACAGCTAGCAACTAACCTGTCACCAGCTAACAGCCCATGTGACAAATTGTGATAAATGTGGTCTCTGCTGCTAAAGCTTCCAACACGCTCTCAGCTCCTGAATCTTGGGCATAAGTGATGGTTGCAGCTTAGAAAATGAAAAAGGGTTGCAGAGAAAAACAAAAACAAATTGGGTTGCGTCCCAAATTACACCCTATTCCCTATAGTGAACTACATGTATGTAGGGAATAGGGTGTGATTTGGAACATAGACTAAAAGTGTTTGGGAAAGCTCAGGGGAGATGGAGATTTAAGAGCTGCATAAGAATGGCAACGCGCTCCTTTGAGCGATTTTTCTCGCTCTCCTCTCTGCCCCTCTCGGGACGCCAAACGTCCCCGCGGACTGGGATGTGCTTAAAAAACACCCAGACGCCTCTCGCTTGCCATATAAATCTACTCCCGCTTCGAGCCTTCGACAGTGAAAAGCATAAACTGTTGCCTAACGTGTTTCCTCCTACTTCCTATTCCCTAGACCTGATCATTCCCACGGCCTGCCGCGACGCTTGGACTGTGTCTCGTATGTCACCTTATTCCCTACCTTGTTCCCTGTGGGCCTCTGTTCGAAAATAGTACACTATGCAGGGAGTACCAGAGGAAGGTGCCATTTGGGACACAGCCTTCATGTCATGACTGAAGTTACAAGGCACAACTTGCCTGTGGTTGGCTACAAAGCATGCCCTGCTATAACCCACTGAGGATCCATTCCCTTGGTAAATATTAACTTAGGAAGGAGAATTCATGTTTAGGAGGAGTATGTACTATTCAGTGACAAGGCTTTTAGTTGACAAGCTGTGGCAACGTATTCCCTATATAGTGCACTACTTTTGACCAATGCCCATAAGGCCCTGGTTAAAATAAGTGGACTAAATAGGGAATAGGGTGCCATTTGGGACATCCCTGGTATTAACTAGCCTCTCCTAGCGCCACAGACAGGGAAGGAAGGGGAGGCGATTTATGTGCATGTGAAACCTTGACTTTGTCTCAAATAATTAATTCTGCATTCTCTGTCAAATGGCAGATCGGCAGTCTCACTATAATGAATGCTCACTGTCAAAACGTTGCCTCGTGTTGCCTCCGCCACATTGTCTGGAGTGAGGGCGATTGATTTTGATTGGGCTTCATTTAGAGCTGAAGTCAAACAGGCCATGTTGGTTGAGGGAATGTTCAATCTACCAGCTGCTATGGCCGAGTCGAACCGTTGTATGTACAGAAAGTATATCTTTCAGTGCCACTTTAAACAGACGTCTGCTTATTAAAGCTTTATATAGCATACAATCCCCTTTCATGTCATCTATATAAAGCCTTGTATAAGTTGTTAAGTCGGACTAATCTTTCAAATGCAGAATATATATCCCACCACTGACTACATCTGGGTCAGATATATGGTCCTTTATGGCTCAGTTGGTATACCATGGTGCTTGCAATTCCAGAATTGTGGGTTTGATTCCCGGGGTCACCCAAACGTAAAAATGTATGCACGCATGACTCTAAGTCGCTTTAGACAAAAGCATATATTATATTGACTGCTCTATTCTAATGTTTACTACAGACTATCTGAAAAGGGAACAAAGCATTATATTAGAAAACATAATATTATATTCTGTTTACTCTTTGCCTTTAAATCTTATTCCTCTATTTTACTTTTGGTCTGCTTCTATCTATACCTTTATTTTTGGAAGAGAAACATTTCAGTGGTATGAATAGTGTTATATACAAAAAGTCAGTGTTCTGAAAACAATGGCAGGTGTGTGCTGTTCAATAGCACATTACTGGAGAAAGAGACAAAGCTGCATTATTGGAGTCGTTGGTTTTCTACCTTTGGCTGAATGGTTATAGAAAGTTACAGTATTTGTATGTTTGGGCACATGTACGAGCAGGTCTAGGAATATGCAACTTTTCCCCTCTTCATTAAACAGGCAAAAGCATTTACAGACATTGGCACAAGACATCCTAACATCCATCCTCATAATCCCATGATGATAGATTGGCAACGTTTAGAACTCTTTGGAACTCTCACTTGGCATCTTTTCACCAAATCCCTCTTGGATTTGATCCAAAACGAAGGATTCTCATTATCACGTCAAAACAAAATGAGGGGAAGGAGGAGGTAGGGCACATTTCACTTTCCTCTCTTACCGTCTCAATCTGTGAAATCTCATGACCCAGTTTTCAGTGTGTTGTAACGTCTGTGTCAGAAAGCACATTAAGTTTAGTTCAGCTGTTAGCGATGTTGCTATTATACTGCTCTGGTAGGGCCCCGGGAACACAGGTATTATCTAAAAGGATATTACATGACCTGATCGTAGCTCAGAACAGTCCAGCCCTCCTGTACCTTTTTCACACTATCATGCCAAACCAAAGTATACTGAGCCTAATCAGGGTAACAGAATACAGCTCGGCTTGGCTCAGTAGTGAGGTACTAGTAGAGAGACCTGTAATGCATCTTCCTGAATTCTGTACCATTCTGCTGTTGTCTGTCCTGGATACTGTTTGGGTTGGCTGGGTCCAGCCTCTCTGCCACAGGATCAGGTCCCACAGTGAACCTCCTTAGGCTCAAGGCTTCAGGGAAGGTTCCCTTCCATTTTGGCCCACCTCTCCTTCAACCCAAAGACAACCCAAAACACACTTGGTAATCTACCCCCCTTTCAATCCTGGAAGAATGTAAATAATGAACAGAAATTGCTTGTTGTACATGTTCGGTATCAGTGGGCCTTTCTCTCTGGGAAAGAAGCCTGATTGAAGTCTAATCCCACTGTAGCCTTGACCCTGACTGCGTCCCAAATGGCACCCGAGTCTCCTTTTAGTACACTATTGCCATAGGTCTCTGGTCAAAAGTAGTGCACTACCTTGAAAATAGGGTGCCATTTTGGGATGCATTTCTAAAGTGACCGTATAGCTACAGGACCATACTGACCGTCATGGTTGCTGCTCAGCCTTTATCTCACACAGGCAGACATTGGGCCTCCCTGCAGCCTGAGGATCAGTGTGTAAAGCTGAACAGAGCCAAGCCAAGTTGTACTGTACTGATCATAGTTGCTTGAACCATGCTGGACAATGTGAAAGGAAAATATCTGGGCCAGCAGTACAGTTGGGGTCTGCTCAGTAGTGTGAAACGGGTATAACAGAAGAGCTCCTTTGGCCTTTCTCTCACCCACTCCTTCAAATTGCCATATCTCCCTTCCCTTCCCTTCCCTTCCCTTCCCTTCCCTTCCCTTCCCTTCCCTTCCCTTCCCTTCCCTTCCCTTCCCTTCCCCTCCCTCCCTCCCTCCCTTCCCTTCCCTTCCCGTCCCCTCCTTCCCTTCCCCTCCCTTCCCTTCCCTTCCCTTCCCTTCCCTTCCCTTCCCTTCCCTTCCCTTCCCTTCCCTTCCCTTCCTTCCCTTCCCTTCCCTTCCCTTCCCTTCCCTTCCCTTCTCTTCTCTTCCCTTCCCTTCCCTTCCCTTCCCTTCCCTTCCCTTCCCTTCCCCTCCCTCCCTCCTCCCTCCCTCCCTCCTCCCTTCCCTTCCCTTCCCTTCCCCTCCCTCCCTCCCTCCCTTCCCTTCCCCTCCCTCCCTTCCCTTCCCTTCCCGTCCCTTCCCTTCCCTCCCTTCCCCTCCCTTCCCTTCCCTTCCCTTCCCTCCCTTCCCTTCCCTTCCCTTCCCTCCCTCCCTCCCTCCCTCCCTCCCTCCCTCCCTCCCTCCCTCCCTCCCTCCCTCCCTCCCTCCCCCCCTCCCTCCCTCCCTCCCTCCCTCCCTCCCTCCCTTCCTTCCTTCCTTCCCTTCCCTTCCCTCCCTCCCTTCCCTTCCCTTCCCTTCCCTCCCTTTCCTTCTCTCCCTTCCCTTCCCTTCCCTTCCCTTCCCTTCCCTTCCCTTCCCTTCCCTTCCCTTCCCTTCCCTTCCCTTCCTTCCCTTCCCTTCCCTTCCCTTCCCTTCCCGTCCCTTCCCTTCCCTCCCTTCCCCTCCCTCCCTCCCTCCCTCCCTTCCTCCCTTCCCTTCCCTTCCCTTCCCTTCCCTTCCCTTCCCTTCCCTTCCCTTCCCTTCCCTTCCCTTCCCTTCCCTTCCCTTCCCTTCCCTTCCCTTCCCTTCCCTTCCCCTCCCTCCCTCCCTTCCCTTCCCCTCCCTCCCTTCCTTCCCTTCCCTTCCCTTCCCTTCCCTTCCCTTCCCTTCCCCTCCCTTTCCTTCTCTCCCTTTCCTTCCCCTCAAACTACTTGACTTTAATTTGTCTTCTTTGCCCTCCTCTAGTGTCGTGTACCTTTTGAATTCGTCAGTCGTAGCTGGTTGTCAATTAAAAAGGCATCACCCACTAAAACTGATGGCTGATTTCATGTTAATTAATATCCGGGCTTTATGATGTGTGATACAGGCCCCAGCACAGCCCTTTGGCATGTGATGACCATTTAGCAGAACCAGTTAAATCTGTGTCCCAAATGGCACCATGTTCTTTATTCCCATAGGGCCCTATCAAATGTAGTGCACTATTTTGGGAATAGGGTGCCATTTTGGGATGCAGCCAAAGCCGCATTCTGGAAGCTAAGACCTAATGATGCTCGTCTGCTGAAATTAAGCCAGACGGTGAAATGGCCTTAATGGACAGTCAGGTACATTATCTTAACAAAATAAAAAAATCGTATTTTTTCGAACCTCTAAACCTAACCTAATTCTAACCCTAACCCTAAACCTGTGAAGGTTACATAGTGTACTTTTAGGACCAATTTGTGCCATTTTGGACACATGCTAGCCATGTTATGGCCATCATATTGTCTGGGTAAGGACACAGCGATAGTGGCTGTCAAGTCAATGATGCTCTCTAGTTTGCACAACAGGACATCGTGGTGTGTTAGTGCTGAACACCAGAGAACGGACACACAGTAGCTAGTACATTTCTCTTCTATGGGAAATGTGTGTAGCACTATTTGTCTGGATGTTACATGCAAACAGTAGTTTATTTTCATAATGTAGCTTTCATTTTGAGTATTGAAAAATGGTACAGTTACAGAATGTAGTTACTGTAAATTGATACATTCAATTGATATATACTGCATGCAAAGCTATAACATGGTATATTTGAGGAAAGTTTAAAACAGAAAGAAAAAAGTCAGAATATATAGGCCATTTTGTTAGTTGTCAAGGCAGCAGTAATTATTTCAGAATATCCAAGTGGAGTTTTTTCAAAAAGATTTGACAGCAGCATAGCTTCTTCTTTTATAACAAACACGACAGAGAGGTGGTGAACGTGACTGATTCCACCTGTTTCTCTCTGTTTCTCAGTTTTCCTACCTGTTTCTCCCTGTTCCTACCTGTTTCTCCCTGTTCCTACCCGTTTCTCCCTGTTCCTACCTGTTTCTCCCTGTTCCTACCTGTTTCTCCCTGTTTCTCCCTGTTCCTACCTGTTTCTCCCTGTTCCTACCTGTTCCTACCTGTTTCTCCCTGTTCCTACCCGTTTCTCCCTGTTCCTACCTGTTCCTACCTGTTTCTCTCTGTTTCTCTCTGTTTCTCTGTTTTCCTACCTGTTTCTCCCTGTTCCTACCTGTTTCTCACTGTTCCTACCTGTTTCTCCCTGTTCCTACCCGTTTCTCCCTGTTCCTACCTGTTTCTCCCTGTTCCTACCTGTTTCTCCCTCTTCCTACCTGTTTCTCCCTGTTCCTACTTGTTTCTCCTTGTTTCTCCCTGTTCCTACCTGTTTCTCCCTGTTCCTACCTGTTTCTCCCTGTTCCTACCTGTTTCTCACTGTTTCTCCCTGTTCCTACCTGTTTCTCCCTGCTCCTACCTGTTTCTCCCTGTTTCTACCTGTTCCTACCTGTTTCTCCCTGTTCCTACCTGTTTCTCCCTGTTTCTCCCTGTTCCTACCTGTTTCTCCCTGTTTCTCCCTGTTCCTATCTGTTTCTCCCTATTTCTCCCTGTCCCTATCTGTTTCTCCCTGTTCCTACCTGTTTCTCCCTGTTTCTCCATGTTCCTACCTGTTTCTCCATGTTCCTACCTGTTTCTCCTTGTTTCTCCCTGCTCCAGGTGTCTGTGTGGGTATGTGCGTGTGGATGTGCGTGAATCCATTATTAAAAAGAATGCTCCCTGCCCCAGGAACCAGCTCAAGGTTGTCTTCACCCTTTCTCTTTTTCTGATGGTGTATCTCTCTCTCTCCTCCTTCCTTTCTCTCTCATTAGAGCGTGAGCTCCCCATTCTTCAAGTATGAAAAAGAGACTGTGTAGCAGTTTTTTGTGGCAACCTTTTTCAATGGGGGCTATTAATCTGTATGCCAGCTAGGGCATGGTGCATGTTATGCTATCTCCATAAATGTATTAGCTGTCTCAACTAACTGAAGTAGCAGATGGACAACCTTCACTTCTCGTCGGTTTGACTAATGTTCCACTAGAACATGTTATTTTTGATGGAGAAGATTTTACCCCTCTTGAACATCTCTGGAGAGACCTGAAAATAGCTTGAGAGGATCTGCAGAGAAGAATGGGAGAAACTCCCCAAATTCAGGTGTGCCAACCTTGTAGCATCATACCCAAGAAGCCTTGAGGCTGTAATCACTGCCAAATGTGCTGCAACAAAGTACTGAGTAAAGGGTCTGAATACTTGTGTGATATTTTTTATTTATACAAAAAAAAATTACATTTTCAAACATTTCTAAAAATCTGTTTTTGCTTTGTCATTATTGGGTATTGTAGATTGATGAGGAAAACATTTGATTTCATCCATTTTAGAACAAGGCTGTAAGGTAACAAAATGTGGAAAAAGTTAAGGGGTCTGAATACTTTCTAAATGACCTGTACATTGTCATATGGATTGTCTTGACTCAATGGCCCTCACCTCCGTCTCCAGATGGTTTGGTCAGCCAGAAACGATAATGGTGCTTCAGACATACATCACTGATGAGAATACTATTGCTTTGTATATTTATGTATCAGGAATGAAATGTGTCTGTCTGTCTGTGTACCACAGGTCTCGGTGGATATGAATAAGAGCCCTGTGCCCCACTTATAGGGATCATCTCTACCTACATGTACAAATGACCTCAACTAACCTGTACCCCTGCACACTGACTCGGTACCGGTACCCCCTTGTATATAGCCTTGTTGTTGTTATTTATTATTATTGTTTACTTCAGTATATTTGGTAAAAGTTCTCTTAACTTTTCTTGAACGGCACTGTTGGTTAAGGGCTTGTAAGTAAGCATTTCACGGTAAGGTCTAAACTTGTTGTATTTGGCGCATGTGACAAATAAAGTTTGATTTGATTCATCTCAATTGCATTTCGTTGATTCCTCGTATCCTTTCTACTCGCCTCCTTCTCACAACCCATTGGATGAGAAGAGTGTGTGTCTGGAGGGGTTGGGTTGTGAGCATAAAGGCACATTTCTTATTTTATCTTACGTTATCTGACAGTATGGGAGAGAAACATACGGACATGAATGGAGCAGGAAACTATTATAGGTAGAAATAATAGGAATGCTAGCCTTTGGATGCATTGTGTATCATTTTGTACATAGATAGTATGCAATACGGTAGAGAAACATAGTGCTTGACAAACATACTCAAGTAGAGCAGAGAGCATTATAGAGCATTGGAGTGTAAAGGATGTACAGTACCAGTCTAAAGTTTGGACACACCTACTCATTCAAGGGTTTTCTTTTTTTTCACTATTTTCTACATTTGATAATAATAGTGAAGACATCAAAACTATGAAATAACACATATGGAATCATGTAGTAACCAAAAAAGTGTTAAATCAAAATATATTTTATGTTTTAGATTCTTCAAAGTAGCCACCCTTTTCCTTGATAACAGCTTTGCATACTCTTGGCACTCTCAACCAGCTTCACCTGGAATGCTTTTCCAACATTCTTGAAGGAGTTCCCACATATGCTGAGCACTTGTTGGCTGCTTTTCCTTCACTCTGTGGTCCAACTCATCCCAAACCATCTCAATTGGGTTGTGGTCGGGTGATTATTCTACAATGTGTAAAATAGTGAAAATAAAGAAAAATCCTTGAATGAGTAGGTGTGTCCAAAATGTTGACTGGTACTGTAAATATTCACACCCCTTTTGATATGACACTTCAAACTGATCTCAGGTGCTTCCAGTTTCCTTTGATCATCCTTGAGATATGAGGGCAGGAGGCGACACCCAAATGCAGATACAGGAGGCAGATGGTAGAGCTCCAATATTTATTATAACAAAGGGAGTAGGCAAAGGCAGGTTGGGGACAATCGAGGGTTCATAAACCAGGTTAGATTCCAAACAGTACCCGACGATAGGCAGTCTCGAGGTCAGGCCAGGCAGGGGTCAGACACCAGATCCGAGTCCAAAACATTACAGGGGAATAGGTAGGCTGGTCAGAACAGGCTGAGTGGTCAGGCAGGCGGGTTTGGAGTCAGGACAGGCAAGGGTCAAAACCAGGAGGACAAGAAATTAACAGTCTGGGAAAAATAGGAGCAAGGAAAACCGCTGGTTGACTTGGCAAACAAGACGAACTGGCACAGAGAGACAGGAAACACAGGGATATATACACTGGGGATAATAAGCGACACCTGGAGGGGGTGGAGACAATCACAAGGACATGTGAACCAGATGAGGGTGTGACATGAGATGTTACTACAACTTCATTGGAGTCCCCCTGTGGCCAATTCAATTGTTTGGACATGATTTTGAAAGAAACACACCTGTCTATATAAGGTCCCACAGTTGACAGTTTATGTCAGAGCAGAAACTATACCATGAAGTCCAAGGAACAGTCTGTAGATCTCTGAGAGAGAATTGTGATGAGGCATATATCTGGGGAAGGATATAAAACAATTTCTAGAGCGTTCAAAGTTTCCAAGAGGACAGTGGTCTCTGTAATTGGGAAATGGAAGAAATATGGAACTACACAGACTCTGCCTAGAGCTGGCCGTCCAACCAAACGTATCAACTGGGCAAGAAGGACCTTGGTCACCTCCCAAGAACCCAATGACCACTCTGACAGCACTATAGAGTTCCTTGGCTAAGATGTGAGAACCTGCCAGAAGGACAACAGTCTCTACTGCACATCAATCTGGGCTTTACGGGAGAGTGGCCAGACGGATGCCACTCCTGAGAAAAAGGCACATTTCAGCACGCCTGGATTTTGCAGAAAGGCACGTGAAAGACTCAGAGCATAAGGCAAAATATTCTGTGGTCTGATGTAGCTATTTGGCCCCTACCTCCACGTACAAATTACCTCGACTAACTTGTACCTCCGCACATTGACTCGGTACCGGTACATTGACTCGGTACCGGTACCCCCTGTTTTACAATTTATTTGGTGAACATTTTCTTAACTCTTTCTTGAACTGCACTGTTGGTTAAGGGCTTGTAAGTAAGCATTTCACGGTAAGGTTGTATTTTGTATTTGTTTGTATTTGGCGCATATGACAAATAAACTTTGATTTGATTTGAATGCAAAGCGCTATGTCTGGAGAATACCAGGCACAGCTCATCACCCATCTAACACTATCCCTACCGTGAAGCATGGTGGTGGCAGCATCATGCTATGGGAATGTTTTTCAGTGGCAGAGACTGGCAAGGATAGAGGGAACAATGAATGGAGCCAAGTACAGGCAAATCCTTGATGAGAACCTGCTTTAGAGTTATCCAGAGGGACTTATGGAGCAATTAGGGTAGTCTTTCTCAGGGATTCAAACCAGCGACCTTTCTGTTACTGATCCAACCCTCTCAACCGCTAGCCTACTTGCCACCCTGCAACATACAGCCAAAGCAACAGTGGAATGGCTTCAGAACATGAGAAATTAGAAATTCCTTGAGTGGCCAAGACAAAGCCCAGACTTGAATCCCATAAATCTGTGCAAAGACTTGAAGATTGCTGTTCACTGCCGCTCCCCATTTAACTTAAAAGAGCTTTAGAAAGTCTGCAAGAAAGAATGGGAGAAAATCCCCAAATCCAGATGTGCAGAGCTGATACAGACATACCCAAGACAACTCAAAGATGTAATCGCCGCCAAAGGTGCTTCTACAAAGTATTGACTCGGGGATGTGAATACTTATGTAAATTAGATATTTCTGTATTTCATTTTCAATACATTTGCTTCAATTTCTCAAAACATGTTTTCACTTTGTCATTATGGGTTATTGTGTGTAGATGGGTGAGAGAACAGAAATCTATTGAATTCATTTTGAATTCAGGCTGTAACAAATCAAAATGTGGAACACTGTAAGTCAAGGAGTATGAATACTTTTTTCTGAAGGCACTGTATGTCATCAGTGTTCCTGTCTATCACTGTCTATAGGCAGGGGCTCAAAGGAGGATACCACCAGTCTACTTCACTACCACCACCTCCTAGCACCTAGCTTTAACAATAAATACACTGGCTAAAACACACATCCAAAATCCAATTTTCCCTAACCCCTAACCCAAAATCTACCCAACCTTAACCCTAACCCTAAAACTATACCTAACCCTAACTCCTAACCCTAAACCTAAACCCTAAGCCTTTTGGGGGACCGGCAAAATGTCCCCACATTTTCCTTGTTTTACTGTCCTTGTGAGGACTGCTGGTACCCACAAGGATTGTTAAACAAAAACACACACACACACACACACACACACACACACACACACACACACACACAGGAAAACACCAACTTGTCAAGTCGCCCACCCAGAACTCCACTGGAGTGAGTTGAAACAATGGCTACTAGGATGTCCCTGTCCGTTTAAAGTTTCAATGAATCACCCTCAGAGGACTTTCTCAAAAACATTCTCAAGGATTTCTCTGCAAATTGTTTGACTGCAGCTATAAACCACTTTATATTCAAATTACACTCTGGGTGGGAAATGAGAGCTCAAATGGTCATAGAAAATGACCGATTTCCTACAAAGAAGAGCATACAATCCATTGCTGATATTACAATTTATACACTCTGTCAAATGCATTAAAACTACTGGGAATCTGCTACTGCATCACCTCGGGACAAGTCTGTCTGAGGCTCAAATGGCACCCTATTACCTTTATAGTGCACTACTTTTTACCAGAGACCTGGTTGAAAGTAGTACACTACCTTTAAAAAAAAAACATATTTCATATTTGTAGTTTCACATGTGCAAATCGCATTTTCATATGTATTACATTTAGAGTTCACATGTTTACATCACCTTTTCCCATGTGAGGAGAATAACAACATGTGAAAAAAGTGTTATTTACAGGTTCACATGTAAGAAAACCCCACATGTTAAAATCACACTTTCACATGTGGAATTTAAAGTTCACATGTGAAAAAACGAATTTGCTGTTTCATATGTGAAAAACTTTCACGTGATTGTTTTTCACATGTGAACTCGCAATTCCACATGTGAAAGTGAAATCTAATTAGCAGTTTTACATGTAAACAAACACTATAGGCTAAACAACTAGAATTTTGATATCATGGATGGCCAGCCAAAGCATAGTCTATTGATTAGAGGGTGCTTGCATTTCTCCAGCCCAGTCCCTCATGTATTTCTCCAGCCCAATCCCTTATGTATTTCTCCAGTCCCTCATGTATTTCTCCAGCCCAATCCCTTATGTATTTCTCCAGCCCAATCCCTCATGTATTTCTCCAGCCCAATCCCTTATGTATTTCTCCAGTCCCTCATGTATTTCTCCAGCCCAATCCCTTATGTATTTCTCCAGTCCCTCATGTATTTCTCCAGCCCAATCCCTTATGTATTTCTCCAGCCCAGTCCCTCATGTATTTCTCCAGCCCAGTCCCTCATGCATTTCTCCAGCCCAATCCCTCATGTATTTCTCCAGCCCAATCCCTCATGTATTTCTCCAGTCCCTCATGTATTTCTCCAGCCCAATCCCTCATGTATTTCTCCAGTCCCTCATGTATTTCTCCAGCCCAGTCCCTCATGTATTTCTCCAGCCCAGTCCCTCATGTATTTCTCCAGTCCCTCATGTATTTCTCCAGCCCAGTCCCTCATGTATTTCTCCAGCCAACTCCCTCATGTATTTCTCCAGCCCAGTCCCTCATGTATTTCTCCAGTCCCTCATGTATTTCTCCAGCCCAGTCCCTCATGTATTTCTCCAGTCCCTCATGTATTTCTCCAGCCCAGTCCCTCATGTATTTCTCCAGCCCAGTCCCTCATGTATTTCTCCAGCCCAGTCCCTCATGTATTTCTCCAGCCCAATCCCTCATGTATTTCTCCAGCCCAATCCCTCATGTATTTCTCCAGTCCCTCATGTATTTCTCCAGCCCAGTCCCTCATGTATTTCTCCAGCCCAGTCCCTCATGTATTTCTCCAGTCCCTCATGTATTTCTCCAGCCCAGTCCCTCATGTATTTCTCCAGCCAACTCCCTCATGTATTTCTCCAGCCCAGTCCCTCATGTATTTCTCCAGCCCAGTCCCTCATGTATTTCTCCAGTCCCTCATGTATTTCTCCAGCCCAGTCCCTCATGTATTTCTCCAGCCCAGTCCCTCATGTATTTCTCCAGCCCAGTCCCTCATGTATTTCTCCAGCCCAGTCCCTCAGCTTTTTACAGAAACTCTGGGGGGAGGACACTTTGATAATGTTTCAATGAAGGATTGCTGCTTTAAACACCTTTAGTAGAGTAATAGTGTTATTATATTGTGCAGTCCTCCTCTAGTTTGTGCTATTAATATCAAGCAAAACTTCTGAAGTCAAGAACACAATTCTTAGTATTGCAAACAAAGGTAATGATATTGAAAGCAAAACATGAACCCAAAAGTATTGATAGAAAAACGAAATATTGCAAGGAAATAATTGATTAATGCGAGAGCAAATTAATGAATCGTAAATGGACGCAAACGTGAAAAAATATTTCCTGCAATTTTACCTGTCTTTGGTCATGATACCTTGGCCTTTAGTTTCGTTGCCTTTTTTTCGTTCCAGAACATCCCACCGCTGGTTTGCCTCTGAAGCTAGGCAGGGTCGGTCCTGGTCGGTCCCTGGATGGGAGACCAGATGTAGCTGGAAGTGGTGAAATTAGCTTTAAGTTTAAAAAAAAAAGTCAAGTGGGGGGGAAAAAAATTCACGAGGTGAAAATGTGAAACTTCACACGTGTCCATAAACTATGTGTCTAATTCATATGAACATGTCATGTAATTTGTTCACATGTGTCTGAAAAGCATGTTTTCTTCACATAATTTTTCCATGTTGGTTTTTGACAAGGTTATGTAGGAAATAGGGTCTCATTTGGAACGAAGTCTTGAACAAAAGTAAGCTAAAAGTCTAAAGGTTGAGTTTTATTGTGTTCCCTAATCTCATTCATTTACATTACAGTCGTAAAATATGTTTAAAACAGAAGCAGGCTCAAATGTTTCATGTAAAGCACAGATCTCATTGGAAATGAATCACATTTACCAGCCAGGAGACTTTGGCTTTGTGTCTGTTAGTCTGTCAGATTCAGCTTGTGGCCATTCTGGTGTGTGCTTTAGCGACAGACGGTAGATTTGTGTGATCAGGGAATGTGTGTGTGTGTGTGTGTGTGTGTGTGTGTGGTCAGAAAGTTGGCTGATGACCCTAGAGGAAGGCCAGATCTGGACCTGCTGCTCACTGCTGCTGTGTCAGGCCTTTGGGCTTGTGTTTGGCACGGATACACACACACAGTCACACACACACGTGTCAAACACCCAAAAGGTGTGTGTCTGTCTCCATCTCCGGCCCCCTAAAGAAGCCAATACTTTCACTGTGTATCATTTTAATTACTCCCATGATGACAGAATGTAGCTGGCAGGTGTGTGCGTGTGTGCCAAACTCGAGTCCTAACGCAGTGTGTGAGCAGCAGGTCACACGCCTACGTGAGTACACATACACACACACACACACACGCCTACGTGAGTACACATACACACACACACACACACACACACACACACACACACACACACACACACACACACACACACACACACATACTCCCTCCGTCCATTGGCAGGGCAGGCCTGTATTTGAGGTCGACAATAGGGACATATAACTCAATTATCCCCATAGTGATGGATGGGTGGATCTCACCTCAATAGCCACCTTTTCACGGTTTCATCTAATAATGGGATGTGTGTGTATGTATGCATGCGTGTGATTGTAATGTACTGTGTGTGTTTTATCTAATAATGCTCCTGCCAGGCTGATCATAAGAAGAAGCATTACTTATGCCTGACGAAGTGAATTTGCCCAAAACCATCGCCATCTGGCTTATGGTGTTCTCATTTAAATTAGAATTAGAATTTACATTGTTTTCTGGCAGCCACTGACATCCACAGACAACCCCTAACAATAGTTCCCCTAGCTAACTATACCAACACATGTGGTTGTGAAGTATACATTTTAAATGGCACCCTATTCCCTATACAGTGCACTACTTTTGACTATCAAATCAAATCACATTTTATTGGTCACATACATATGGTTAGCAGATGTTAATGCGAGTGTAGCGAAATGCTTGTAATTGCACATACTGTATGGCTACCCTCTCTTAGTGAGAAGTTGCCAAGCCATTAGGGATCTGGTCAAAAAGTATTGCACTTCATAGGTAACAGGGTGCCATTTGGGAAGTAACCATTGTTGTGTAGTAAATAATGCTAGTTAAATAAGGCACTTTATTCATTACAGGGTCCAGATATATTCAGAATTAATGGGGGTGACTGATTTGGCCTGAAACCGACTGATGTCCATGACAGCTTCGCAATACAGCCTCGGGTTGACTAAATTAACTAAATTAATGATGTTGTTGCTGTGTGGCTAAGACTTAATTTGATTAGTGACCTGGTGTGAGGGTCTGTGTTATGGAGACTGGCCCCCGTGGGTCTCCTGGGGTGAGGATCTGTGTTATGGAGACTTGCCCCCGTAGGTCTCCTGGGGTGAGGGTCTGTGTTATGGAGACTGGCCACCGTGAGTCTCCTAGGGTGAGGATCTGTGTTATGGAGACTGGCCCCCTTGGGTCTCCTGGGGTGAGGAGCTGTGTTATGGAGACTGGCCCCAGTGGGTCTCCTGGAGTGAGTCTCTGTGATAGGGAGACTGGCCCCCCTGGGCCTCCTGTGGTGAGTCTCTGTGTTAGGGAGACTGGGCCTCCTGTGGTGAGTCTCTGTGTTAGGGAGACTGGCCCCCTTTCCTTTTGGCCTAATGTCATGTCATACACATACAATTTGGAATATGCACACACACACACACACACACACACACACACACACACACACACACACACACACACACACAAACCCTGTCTTAAGAGTCCTGCCCTCGTGTCATGTTAGCTCACAACGTGTGGACTGTGTGATTAATGAGTCTAACTCATGGTGGTATTGTGTCCTCCCGGTGTGTGTGTGTGTGTGTGTGTAGGTGCGTTAGCTCACAACGTGTGGACTGTGTGATTAATCCAACTCCTGGTGCTATTGTCTGCTCCTGGTGACTTTAACACAAAAGCTATCGCCCTTGTCGCATTAGCAGGAGCAGCAGTCGAGGAACGGTTGGCCTGGCTTGGGCTGTGATCTATGTGTGTGGGGGTGAGGTGTGTGTGTTAGAGTTGGGCGGTATCCAGATTGTCCTTCTCTCATCCCGGGATTATGGCTGTTACCAGTTTAGTACACAAGGGGGCACAATTTTTTTTCTTACCAATTACAAAGACAGGCAATCCAGCTCATAAAGTTATGCATACTGTAAATAAGAAGGAGGTACAGAATGTCATTTCTTGGACATTTGGACATTTACAAGCGAATGTGCACGAGAGACATTATGCAAATGTAAAGTTTTGACGGATGCTTGTCTGAAGGAAGAACTGTACTGTGTAAGCGCTGTGTCTGTGTGGAGTCTGGAGTCGCTTGGATAATGGGCTTGCCTGCTCTGCTCTGAGAAGATGGGGGAGGAGCAGACGGGCCAAGAACGGAGAGAGGAAAATACCACAAGGAAATCAAGCTGCAAGGGCTTTGACTTCTCAAACACGGCAGAAAGCTAACACAGTTTGAGGCCCCGTCACCTTATTAATTCAGCCACTTACTTAGATAACTAGCAAGTTAAAATTAGGGGTCGCGTCAATGCAGAATTCTTCATTTTTCACCAAAAATTATCTTGCTGCGTTTGGTAAACGCAGATCTAAAATGCTTCTTATTGTAATTTCTGTTCGGCATCAAACTAATTTTATGCTTCAGTTGCACTTCTCCACTCGGATGAGAATTCAGTAATGGGCATTCTATCATTAGACAGCGGTTACTAGACTGATGTGGAGCTACTTTTCTCCATCATTCTATCAGTAGACAGCGGTTACTAGACTGATATGGAGCTACTTTTCTCCAACATTCTATCAGTAGACAGCGGTTACTAGACTGATGTGGAGCTACTTTTCTCCATCATTCTATCAGTAGACAGCGGTTACTAGACTGATGTGGAGCTACTTTTCTCCATCATTCTATCAGTAGACAGCGGTTACTAGACTGATGTGTAGCTACTTTTCTCCATCATTCTATCAGTAGACAGTGGTTACTAGACTGATGTGGAGCTACTTTTCTCCATCATTCTATCAGTAGACAGCGGTTACTAGACTGATGTGTAGCTACTTTTCTCCATCATTCTATCAGTAGACAGCGGTTACTATACTGATGTGGAGCTACTTTTCTCCATCATTCTATCAGTAGACAGCGGTTACTAGACTGATGTGGAGCTACTTTTCTCCATCATTCTATCAGTAGACAGCGGTTACTAGACTGATGTGGAGCTACTTTTCTCCATCATTCTATCAGTAGACAGCGGTTACTAGACTGATGTGGAGCTACTTTTCTCCATCATTCTATCAGTAGACAGCGGTTACTAGACTGATGTGTAGCTACTTTTCTCCATCATTCTATCAGTAGACAGCGGTTACTAGACTGATGTGTAGCTACTTTTCTCCATCATTCTATCAGTAGACAGCGGTTACTAGACTGATGTGTAGCTACTTTTCTCCATCATTCTATCAGTAGACAGCGGTTACTAGACTGATGTGTAGCTACTTTTCTCCATCATTCTATCAGTAGACAGCAGTTACTAGACTGATGTGGAGCTACTTTTCTCCATCATTCTATCAGTAGACAGCGGTTACTAGACTGATGTGGAGCTACTTTTCTCCATCATTCTATCAGTAGACAGCGGTTACTAGACTGATGTGGAGCTACTTTTCTCCATCATTCTATCAGTAGACAGCGGTTACTAGACTGATGTGGAGCTACTTTTCTCCATCATTCTATCAGTAGACAGCGGTTACTAGACTGATGTGTAGCTACTTTTCTCCATCATTCTATCAGTAGACAGCGGTTACTAGACTGATGTGTAGCTACTTTTCTCCATCATTCTATCAGTAGACAGCGGTTACTAGACTGATGTGTAGCTACTTTTCTCCATCATTCTATCAGTAGACAGCGGTTACTAGACTGATGTGGAGCTACTTTTCTCCATCATTCTATCAGTAGACAGCAGTTACTAGACTGATGTGGAGCTACTTTTCTCCAATACTTTTCTCGGTGTAGCCAGCCTTCTTTTCTCCAGTTAAATGCAAGATTAACTTTAAGCAAAACATTAGAAAATGTAGCTGGATACATTCTTTCTATGATAACCATTAGAAATATGATGACCATGGATTGTTTTTGCAAAAAATAACTTTCTTTTTCATTGTAAACTCATTTACTTGTGTGGCTGCCAGCCAAATAGCGTTGCACTGTTTTTGTCATCTGATGACAATGAAACTATTTTCTGCCGACTGTGTTGCACTAATGTATTTTCTGTGAAGGATATTTTCTGTGAAGGATAACACGTTACTGATCATTGTATTGAAGCTAAAAAACAACATAAATATACAGTACCAGTCAGAAGTTTGGGGCGGCAGGTTGCCCAGTGGTTAGAGCGTTGGACTAATAACCGAAAGGTTGCAAGATCAAATCCCCAAGCTGACAAGGTAAAAATCTGTCTTTCTGCCCCTGAACAAGGCAGTTAACCAACCCACTGTTCCTAGGCTGTCATTGTAAATAAGAATGTGTTAGTTAAGCTTGCCTAGTTAAATAAAGTGAAGAAAGAAATGAGGGAAAAAAAATCCAGAAAATCACATTGTAGGATTTTTTATGAGTTTATTTGCAAATGATGGTAAAAAACAAAATAATGAAAGTATGTTTTTAATCTTGTCACGCCTTGGTCTTAGTGTTTTGTGTTTTCGTTATATATTTGGTCAGGCCAGGGTGTGACAGGGGTTTACGTGTTGTATTTCGTATTGGGGTTTGTTGTATTTGGGATCGCGGCTGATTAGGGGTGTTGTATAGGCTTGGCTGCCTGAGGCGGTTCTCAATCAGCTGTCAGGTGATTCTCGTTGCCTCTGATTGGGAACCGTATTTAGGTAGCCTGAGTTCGCTTTGTCTTTCGTGGGTGATTGTTCCTGTCTCTGTGTAGTTTCACCAGATAGGCTGTATTAGGTTTCACGTTCCGTTTGTTGTTTTTGTATTTATTAGTTATTTCATGTATCGTCATTTTTTTCTTCATTAAAGATGAGTAACCATCACGCTGCATTTCGGTCCGACTCTCTTTCAACAAACGAAGAACGCCGTTACAAATCTGGCGTCGGTCGTGTATCAGTTCATAAACCATGTGCCATTGAACTATTTTGCAATCTGTATGGCACAGCTGTCCATTTTGGGGTCCTTAAATGGAACTTTTTAAAAAGTATTTTGGTATTTAATGCAGGGCCGACAGACAAGTTCCTAACTTTCTCCACCTTCCAATTAGTTGATTGTAATTTTGCAGGCATTTCCATATATTTTTGTTAGCTGCATGTGTGACATAACTCCACCATTCCTATTTATGATATCATTTAAAAAGATTATACCAAAAATATATATATATTTTTTTATCAATTAGTATATTTGAGTTAAACCATAATATTTGTTTTAATATTTTTTCTGTCTTCTTGGGGTTGGATTAAACTGAAATTGCGACTAACTTTCTATGGCTTGTTTTAAAAATAGCAATATTTTGGAGATGATTTCATTTTCAAATAACCGAAAGTGAGAGGTTGTAATCTGAATAAAGGGGAAAAAGGACTGTTGACTTCCAATATAAAACATGACCCCTGTCAATAAACAGCTGGACTCACCTGCTCCCGCTTTCTCCCGTTGTGCTATTTACAAACAAACATGTGACTGGCTCAACTGTTCTGGAGAACTACGGTAAGCTTCATAATGTATAAATGTATAAATAATATGACAGTTGAAATGAAGAACGCGATCTGCTTAATCTCCTAACATATTGCACAAGTTGACTGCAGGTATTTATTTAAAAAGTAGCTACAAATATACAAATTGATTGAAAAACCTCAAATAAATAGTTTTGATGGTATTGATAAATCATCCTGTGACTATTTCCAAATACTGCAGTATACTGTATATACGGTATACCGCCAAAGCCACAGAATGTTTAACTATCTAGCCTACAACGGGTTGTTCAAAACAAGCACCATGATTGGTTGAGATGCGTTCTAAGCCATACATTAAAAAAAATATATATCACGAGTAGACCTATGATGCAAAAATGCACATTTTATTTTTTGTTCCATCTGAGAAACCACTGCACATCCACTGTCCCACCATCCCAGCCAGGCAATTTATTAACTTGATCTCCACTCTAAAAAGCCTCTAGACATTATTTACCCTTGCTTTTAGCCTAACGTTTGGTTTGCAACAATGGAGGCTTGTACAAAATCGCGCATCATTAGCTCATTGTTATGGATGTATCCAGATAAATGTCTGTAGAAATAGAAATGCAGCCACTTTGCTGTTTTTCTGGCTGCACTGTTTGACGTGGCTGTGTTAGCCGTAGTTGGCTAGATAGCAAGCAAGCAAGGGATAAAAGGGAACATTTAGAACGAACGACTGGGTCGCATCCATAGATATAGAACAAAAATACTTCATGACTAGGTCTCTGGCAATTTAACCAATAGAATGAACGACTAGTCCCAACACAAAAAAAGGCTTGGGTAGCAACCATAATCTGTGGTTGCTACCCAAGCCTTTTTTTTGTGTTGGGACTAGGCCTATATTTTGTGGAGGGATGAAATAGTAGCCTATGAATACATTATCCAAATTACGTTTTGTATTTAATTAGTAACCCATTGAAGAAAACAATTGTACACTCGAGGTTATGCTAATCACTTATTTTAGCATGGCTGTGCTGCGGTTATAGGTACGAGGGGGAGCAGAGTACCGTAGATCAGATCACCGGTGCTAAAAAGGTCGTTAAGCACAACCTCCAGTGTACAATTGCTTTAGTAATAACTGCCACTGCTTCTGGAGATGCCTGTTGGCCTGGTCTTCATACTGAAATAGTGCCATCAACATAGTGGTCTGCATACTTTTTCATCATTTCATTAGCACAGTATTGCTTTCAACACAAGTCTTTTTCATCATTTCATTAGCACAGTATTGCTTTCAACACAAGTCTTTTTCATCATTTCATTAGCTCAGTATTGCTTTCAACACAAGTCTTTTTCATCACTTATCTCCTCCCACTTTCCATCAGACACTGGGAGATGAATTCACCTTTCAGCAGGACAATAACCTAAAACACAAGGCCAAATATACACTGGAGTTGCTTAGCAATGATCAACAACCAATTTGACAGGGGCAAATGTTGCACAATCCAGGCGTGGAAAGCTCTTAGAGACTTACCCAGAAATACTCACGGCTGTAATTGCTATCATAGGTGCTTGTACAAAGTATTGGCTCAGGGGTGTGAATACTTATGTAAATGAGATATTTCTGTATTTCATTGTAAATACTTTTGAAAAAACTTCTACAAACATATTTTCACTTTGTCATTATGGGTATTTATTTTGTGGAGATGGATGAGAAAATAAATCTATTTCAAATCAAAATTATTTATAAAGCTCTTCGTACGTCAGCTGATATCTCAAAGTGCTGTACAGAAACCCAGCCTAAAACCCCAAACCGCAAGCAATGCAGGTGTAGAAGCACGGTGGCTAGGAAAAACTCCCTAGAAAGGCAAAAGCCTAGGAAGAAACCTAGAGAGGAACCAGGCTATGTGGGGTGGCCGTCCTCTTCTGGCTGTGCCAGGTGGAGATTATAACAGAACATGGCCAAGATGTTCAAATGTTCATAAATGACCAGCATGGTCAAATAATAATAATCACAGTAGTTGTCGAGGGTGCAGCAAGTCAGGACCTCAGGAGTAAATGTCAGTTGGCTTTTCATAGCCGATCATTAAGAGTATCTCTACCGCTTCTGCTGTCTCTAGAGAGTTGAAAACAGCAGGTCTGGGACAGGTAGCACATCCGGTGAACAGGTCAGGATTCCATAGCCGCAGGCAGAACAGTTGAAACTGGAGCAGCAGTACGGCCAAGTGGACTGGGCACAGCAAGGAGTCATCATGCCAGGTAGTCCTGAGGCATGGTCCTAGGGCTCAGGTCCTCAGAGAGAGAGAGAGAGAGAGAGAAAGAGAGAATTAGAGAGAGCATACTTAAATTTACACAGGACACCGGATAAGACAGGAGAAGAACTCCAGATATAACAAACTGACCCTAGGCCCCCGACACAAACTACTGCAGCATAAATACTGGAGGCTGAGACAGGAGGGGTCAGGAGACACTGTGGGCCAAACAGGAAGGATATAACCCCACCCACTTTGCCAAACACAGCCCCCACACCACTAGAGGGATATCTTCAACCACCAACTTACCATCCTGAGACAAGGCCGAGTATAGCCCACAAAGATTTCATCCCTTTTTGAATTGTGGAATAAGTCAAGGGGTGTGTGAAGCATTTCCTTCTAGGAGGTCCGTAGTCTCTGTGTGGTCAATGAATCCCATGGTGTGTGTGTGTGTATGTATGTGAGCCTGTTGTTTGTGATGTTCGCGAGAGTATATTAGACATGTTAGACAAATCACTAGGACATTGCAGCCAAACATTTGATGTCAAACATATGAAGTATCAGACATATTCAGATCATCCAACATCTCGCTTTGCAAGCATTTTGTTAGTAAATCCTGTTTTGGCTGTAACCCAAGCCTGGTCCCTGGCTGGAAATATCCATTCTATAAGAATAGATTACAATGGACAACAGTGGCTGAATAAGTGCTATTGCTGTGTGCTGCCACACCCTCTCTGTTGACACACTCAACACTCTCTCCGTCTACAGTACCTCTGTTGTTTGTATCACTAAACCTGTCACCTCACATGAAGAATCACTCTAAATCACCACTGTAGCTCTGCCTGGTGACAAACCCCTTCACACCCAGACCTAATGGCAACTTCTCTCTGTCTCTGTCTCTTTCTCTCCTCTCCTCCCTTCTCCTACTCCTTTCATGACAACCCTGTACCCTCAGCTTTCTCTAGGCCTAGTCACTCACTCCAAGGTGTTTTACTTCTAAATGGACTCCCAGTAGAAAAGAACTGTTTGTTTTCCAGAATGACTTCAGTGCCTGTGTGTTCTTTGCTGTTGGAGTTTCTGCTTCATGCTGTGGATGTGTTCAGGGATCTAGCCTAAATGGGTGGGGGAAAAGGTGTATAATACAATATTATAATAAATCATATAGACATCTCATCATCAGTGCCTTCAGAAAGTAGTCATACTCCTTGACTTATTCCACATTTTGTTGTGTTACAGCCTGAATTCAAAATGGATTGAATACATTTTTTCTCTCTCCCATCTAAACACAATACCCCATAATGACAAAGTGAAAACATGTTTTTAGAAATGTTAGCAATTTTACTGAAAAAAAATATATCTGATTTACATAAGTATTCACAACCCTGAGTCAATACTTTGTAGAAACACCTTTGTGGGTCTTTATGGGTAAGTCTCTAAGAACTTCCCATACCTGGATTGTACAACATTTGCCCATTATTCTTTTCAAAATAGATTTCAAGTAGATTTAATTCACGACAGTAACTTGGCCACTCAGGAACATTCACTGTCTTCTTGGTAAGCAATTCCTGTGTAGATTTGGCCATGTGTTTTAGGTTATTGTCGTGCTGAAAGGTGAATTCATCTCTACGTGTCTGGTGGAAAGCAGACTGAAGCAGGTTTTCCTCTAGGATTTTGCCTGTGCTTAGCTCCATTCCGTTTCTTTTTTATCCTGAACAATTCCTGAGTCCTTAATGATTACAAGCATACCCATAACATGATGTAGCCAACACTATGCTTGAAAATATGGAGAGTGGTACTCAGTAATGTGTTGTATTGTATTTGCCCCAAACATAACACTATGTATTCAGGACAAGTTAATTGATTTGCCACATTTTTTGCAGTAGTGCTTTAGTGCCTTGTTGCAGAAAAAGCAACAAGCATGCATGTTTTTATTCTGTACAGGGTTCCTTCTTATTTATTTTTTATTACCCCCCTTTTCTCATCCAATTGGTAGTTACAGTTTTGTCCCATCGCTGCAACTCCTGTACGAACTTGGGAAAGGTAAAGGTCGAGAGACATGTGTCCTCCGAAAAACGAATTTTGCGCCGCATCATGGGTCTCCCGGTCTCTGCCAGCTGTGACACAGCCTGGGATCGAACCTGCAGGGTTCCTTCTTTTCACACTGTCAATTAGGTTAGTATCTTGTAGTAACTACAATGTTGTTGATCCATCCTCAGTTTTCTCCTATCACAGCCATTAAACTCTGTAACTGTTTTAAAGTCACCATTGGCCTCATGGTGAAATCCATGAAGGGTTTCCTTCCTCTCCGGCAACTGAGTTAGGAAGGACGCTGTATCTTTGTAGTGACCTGGTGTATTGATACACCATCCAAAGTGTAATTAATAACTTCACCATGCTCAAATGGATATTCAATGTCTGTTTTTTTTAACCTTTCTACCAATAGGTGCCCTTCTTTGCGAGGCATTGGAAAACCTCCCTGGTCTTTATGGTTGAATCTGTGTTTAAAATTCACTGCATAGCTGAGGGACCTTACAGATAATTGTATGTGTGAGGTACAGAGATGAGGTATCATTATTAACAATATTATTTCACACAGTGAGTCCATGCAACTTCAGAAAGTATTCACACCCCTTGACTTTTTCCACATTTTGAATTGAAAATGGATTACATTGAAATAAAAAATTACTAATAATATATGCCACTTACCAGATGCTTTTACCCAGAGGGATTTACCCTGCAACTTAGTGCGTGCATACATTTTAGTATGTGTATGTGATGGGATTCCTGTGGGAATTGAAGCAACAGTACGACCTTGGTTTTGCTAGCACCACGCACTTACCAAATTAGCCACACAATATTTGTATATATTTAGTCTAGTCTGTAATTTGTCTCTCTTGCCTTTATCCTCTTTTCAAGTTTTCATTCAATGTTTCTATTACATTTCTTTGATTTCATTAAGGGGATTTATCTGTGTGAGTAGGAGATGATTCTCTAAGAAAAGCGTGGGAGAATGGCATATTTGTATTGAATTGACAGCTCTCAGTCTAAGTCGTGTGTGTGTGTAAGCCTGTGTGTGTGTGCACGCTTGTGTGTGTGTTGTGATGTCTACACACTCCAGTTTGCCACGAAGACATTCTCAGCTGCAGCCACAGGCAGGGAGGATTTGTAAGCAGCTGAGAAGACAGGATTATGCAGGTCTTCTGACCCCTGCTCAATCTCTGGGTGGACATTGCTTCACTGGACTTTTATTTAAAAGAAAGGATTAATTTCTTACTTACCCCTCCCTCCTGTGGTCGGTCGGTCGGTCGGTCGGTCGGTCGGTCGGTCGGTCTGTCGGTCTGTCTGTCTGTCTGTCTGTCTGTCTGTCTGTCTGTCTGTCTGTCTGTCTGTCTGTCTGTCTGTCTGTCTGTCTGTCTGTCTGTCTGTCTGTCTGTCTGTCTGTCTGTCTGTCTGTCTGTCTGTCTGTCTGTCTGTCTGTCTGTCTGTCTGTCTGTCTGTCTGTCTGTCTGTCTGTCTGTCTGTCTGTCTGTCTGTCTGTCTGTCTGTCTGTCTGTCTGTCTGTCTGTCTGTCTGTCTGTCTGTCTGTCTGTCTGTCTGTCTGTCTGTCTGTCTGTCTGTCTGTCTGTCTGTCTGTCTGTCTGTCTGTCTGTCTGTCTGTCTGTCTGTCTGTCTGTCTGTCTGTCTGTCTGTCTGTCTGTCTGTCTGTCTGTCTGTCTGTCTGTCTGTCTGTCTGTCTGTCTGTCTGTCTGTCTGTCTGTCTGTCTGTCTGTCTGTCTGTCTGTCTGTCTGTCTGTCTGTCTGTCTGTCTGTCTGTCTGTCTGTCTGTCTGTCTGTCTGTCTGTCTGTCTGTCTGTCTGTCTGTCTGTCTGTCTGTCTGTCTGTCTGTCTGTCTGTCTGTCTGTCTGTCTGTCTGTCTGTCTGTCTGTCTGTCTGTCTGTCTGTCTGTCTGTCTGTCTGTCTGTCTGTCTGTCTGTCTGTCTGTCTGTCTGTCTGTCTGTCTGTCTGTCTGTCTGTCTGTCTGTCTGTCTGTCTGTCTGTCTGTCTGTCTGTCTGTCTGTCTGTCTGTCTGTCTGTCTGTCTGTCTGTCTGTCTGTCTGTCTGTCTGTCTGTCTGTCTGTCTGTCTGTCTGTCTGTCTGTCTGTCTGTCTGTCTGTCTGTCTGTCTGTCTGTCTGTCTGTCTGTCTGTCTGTCTGTCTGTCTGTCTGTCTGTCTGTCTGTCTGTCTGTCTGTCTGTCTGTCTGTCTGTCTGTCTGTCTGTCTGTCTGTCTGTCTGTCTGTCTGTCTGTCTGTCTGTCTGTCTGTCTGTCTGTCTGTCTGTCTGTCTGTCTGTCTGTCTGTCTGTCTGTCTGTCTGTCTGTCTGTCTGTCTGTCTGTCTGTCTGTCTGTCTGTCTGTCTGTCTGTCTGTCTGTCTGTCTGTCTGTCTGTCTGTCTGTCTGTCTGTCTGTCTGTCTGTCTGTCTGTCTGTCTGTCTGTCTGTCTGTCTGTCTGTCTGTCTGTCTGTCTGTCTGTCTGTCTGTCTGTCTGTCTGTCTGTCTGTCTGTCTGTCTGTCTGTCTGTCTGTCTGTCTGTCTGTCTGTCTGTCTGTCTGTCTGTCTGTCTGTGCGTGCGTGCGTGCGTGCGTGCGTGCGTGCGTGCGTGCGTGCGTGCGTGCGTGTTGGGCTCAATTTGAATTGAAGGCAGTCAATTCAGGAAGTAACTCAAATTACAATTCAATAATCGAAAACGGAGAAGTAGAAGCTATTTATTCAAAAGTTTTAACATTTTAGAATGTTTAATTCAATTTACTTCCTGAATTGATGGTCTTCAATTCGAATTGAGCCCAAATGTGGTGTGTGTGACGTGTCACCATCTCACTAAAGTGACAACAGTTTGGAGTGTGACATGCCACCATTCAACCTTTCATCCCACTGCACGAGGAGGGTTTTGTCCCCCAAACTTTTTCTACCTCAGTGTGTGTGTGTGCTTGTGAGTGTGTGTGTGTGTGTGTGTGTGTGTGTGTGTGTGTGCACGAGTGTGTGTGCACGAGTGCCCTAGCTCTTTCTTTCTCTGCGTCATGCGTGTGTGCCCTAGTCGGGCGTGTGTGCGTGCATGCGGTCACCCCTCGCTCCACTGCAGTGTGAGATGTGTGCGCTAGCTCTCTGTGTCACATTCCAAAAGTGAGAGCTAGAGACATAGCGAGCATTTTGATGTTATCAGCTCTGCCTGTGAGAGTTAGATAACTGTTTGTGAAGAGAGTATAACTAGACGTAACTGTTTGTGAAGAGAGTATAACTCTAGAAGTAACTGTTTGTGAAGAGAGTATAACTCTAGAAGTAACTGTTTGTGAAGAGAGTTTAACCTCTCTGAACTACTGATACCGGATCCGGTAGCGTAACTACACCCTCAGGCTCATTACCATAACGCAACGTTAACGATTTCTCAAAATCGCAAATGAAATGAAATAAATATGCCTGCTCTCAAGCTTAGCCTTTTCTTAACAACACTGTCATCTCAGATTTTCAAAATATGCTTTTGAACCATAGAAAATCAATCATTTGTGTAAGAGTGATAATGGCTGCCGTAGCATTTAGCGTAGCATTTAGCACATAACATTTTCACAAAAACCAGCAAAGTAATCAAATCAAATAATTTACCTTTGAAGAACTTCAGATGTTTCAATGAGGAGACTCTCAGTTACATAGCAGATGTCCAGTTTTTCCTGAAAGATTCTTTGTGTAGGACAAATCGCTCCGTTTTGTTACTACACATCTGGCTACCGAAACGAACCGAAAATTCAGTCACCAAAACGTCGAACTTTTTTCCGAATTAACTCCATAATATCGACCGAAACATGGCAAACGTTGTTTGAATCAATCCCCAAGGTGTTTTTTCACATATCTCTTCATTGATATGCCGTTCGTGGAAGCATGGAAGCATGGTTTATCTCGGAAAAATACTAGCACCTGAGTTTTGCGCATCAATTTCCACGCAGGACACCGTGCGGGACACTTGGAAAATGTAGTCTCTTATGGTCAATCTTCCAATGATATGCCTGCAAATACGTCACAATGCTCCAGACCCCTTGGGGAAACGATAGAAAGGGCAGGCTCATTCCTGTCCCATTCACAGCCATATAAGGAGATGATGCAAATCGGTGCCTCAGAAATCCTGTTCATTTCCTGGTTGCAGAAACATCTTGGTTTCGCCTGTAGCATGAGTTCTGGGGCACTCACAGTGAAAATCTTTGCAGTTCTGGAAACGTCAGAGTGTCTTCTTTCCAAAGCTACCAATTCCATGCATAGTCGAGCATCTTTTTGTGACGATATATTGCGCTTAAAACGGGAACGTCTTTTTATCCAAAAATGAAATAGCACCCCCGTAGGCTTAACAGGATAACTCTAGAAGTAACTGTTTGTGAAGAGAGTATAACTCTAGAAGTAACTGTTTGTGAAGAGAGTATAACTCTAGAAGTAACTGTTTGTGAAGAGAGTATAACTCTAGAAGTAACTGTTTGTGAAGAGAGTATAACTCTAGAAGTAACTGTTTGTGAAGAGAGTATAACTCTAGAAGTAACTGTTTGTGAAGAGAGTATAACTAGACGTAACTGTTTGTGAAGAGAGTATAACTCTAGAAGTAACTGTTTGTGAAGAGAGTATAACTCTAGAAGTAACTGTTTGTGAAGAGAGTATAACTCTAGAAGTAACTGTTTGTGAAGAGAGTATAACTCTAGAAGTAACTGTTTGTGAAGAGAGTATAACTCTAGAAGTAACTGTTTGTGAAGAGAGTATAACTCTAGAAGTAACTGTTTGTGAAGAGAGTATAACTCTAGAAGTAACTGTTTGTGAAGAGAGTATAACTCTAGAAGTAACTGTTTGTGAAGAGAGTATAACTAGACGTAACTGTTTGTGAAGAGAGTATAACTAGACGTAACTGTTTGTGAAGAGAGTATAACTAGACGTAACTGTTTGTGAAGAGAGTATAACTCGAGAAGTAACTGTTTGTGAAGAGAGTATAACTAGACGTAACTGTTTGTGAAGAGAGTATAACTAGACGTAACTGTTTGTGAAGAGAGTATAACTCTAGAAGTAACTGTTTGTGAAGAGAGTATAACTCTAGAAGTAACTGTTTGTGAAGAGAGTATAACTCTAGAAGTAACTGTTTGTGAAGAGAGTATAACTCTAGAAGTAACTGTTTGTGAAGAGAGTATAACTAGACGTAACTGTTTGTGAAGAGAGTATAACTCTAGACGTAACTGTTTGTGAAGAAAGTATAACTCTAGAAGTAACTGTTTGTGAAGAGAGTATAACTCTAGAAGTAACTGTTTGTGAAGAGAGTATAACTCTAGAAGTAACTGTTTGTGAAGAGAGTATAACTCTAGAAGTAACTGTTTGTGAAGAGAGTATAACTCTAGAAGTAACTGTTTGTGAAGAGAGTATAACTCTAGAAGTAACTGTTTGTGAAGAGAGTATAACTCTAGAAGTAACTGTTTGTGAATAGAGTATAACTCTAGAAGTAACTGTTTGTGAAGAGAGTATAACTCTAGAAGTAACTGTTTGTGAAGAGAGTATAACTAGACGTAACTGTTTGTGAAGAGAGTATAACTCTAGACGTAACTGTTTGTGAAGAGAGTATAACTCTAGAAGTAACTGTTTGTGAAGAGAGTATAACTCTAGAAGTAACTGTTTGTGAAGAGAGTATAACTCTAGAAGTAACTGTTTGTGAAGAGAGTATAACTCTAGAAGTAACTGTTTTTGAAGAGAGTATAACTAGACGTAACTGTTTGTGAAGAGAGTATAACTCTAGACGTAACTGTTTGTGAAGAGAGTATAACTCTAGAAGTAACTGTTTGAGAAGTAACTGTTTGTGAAGAGAGTATAACTCTAGAAGTAACTGTTTGTGAAGTAACTGTTTGTGAAGAGAGTATAACTCTAGAAGTAACTGTTTGTGAAGAGAGTATAACTCTAGACGTAACTGTTTGTGAAGAGAGTATAACTCTAGAAGTAACTGTTTGAGAAGTAACTGTTTGTGAAGAGAGTATAACTCTAGAAGTAACTGTTTGTGAAGAGAGTATAACTCTAGAAGTAACTGTTTGTGAAGAGAGTATAACTAGACGTAACTGTTTGTGAAGAGAGTATAACTCTAGAAGTAACTGTTTGAGAAGTAACTGTTTGTGAAGAGAGTATAACTCTAGAAGTAACTGTTTGTGAAGTAACTGTTTGTGAAGAGAGTATAACTAGACGTAACTGTTTGTGAAGAGAGTATAACTCTAGACGTAACTGTTTGTGAAGAGAGTATAACTCTAGAAGTAACTGTTTGAGAAGTAACTGTTTGTGAAGAGAGTATAACTCTAGAAGTAACTGTTTGTGAAGAGAGTATAACTCTAGAAGTAACTGTTTGTGAAGAGAGTATAACTAGACGTAACTGTTTGTGAAGAGAGTATAACTCTAGACGTAACTGTTTGTGAAGAGAGTATAACTCTAGAAGTAACTGTTTGTGAAGAGAGTATAACTCTAGAAGTAACTGTTTGTGAAGAGAGTATAACTCTAGAAGTAACTGTTTGTGAAGAGAGTATAACTCTAGAAGTAACTGTTTGTGAAGAGAGTATAACTCTAGAAGTAACTGTTTGTGAAGAGAGTATAACTCGAGAAGTAACTGTTTGTGAAGAGAGTATAACTCTAGAAGTAACTGTTTGTGAAGAGAGTATAACTCTAGAAGTAACTGTTTGTGCATTTGGAGGTTATCAAAGTTATATCAGGTAATGGGTAATGATAACTCTCTGCGATAGTACAGTGTATTAACTCTTTGTATACAGATTCTATCACTTTGTTTTAGGATAGCAGTGCTAATCTAGGAATACATAGACCGTGGGGAGCTGATCCTAGATCAGCACTCTGAGACTCTTTATGAAATACAGGCTCTGGACTCCTGTGCTCCGCGGTTCTCTGTAATGAAAAGGCCTTGAGGTGTCTGCTCTCTGCTTCCACCAGCCTGATGAATAGTGACAGCCTGTATTTACAGTCCTAAAAGGTGCTGACACCACTGAACACACAGCACACCATCTGTCCGTAGAGAACTGAGAGAGAGACAGACAGAGAGAGACAAACAGAGAGAGACAGCGGTACCTATGGTAAGGGTCTTATTAAATCTGCGATGCGGAGAATGCGGACGGAATCCAGACAATAAAAGGGAATTAAACAACATTCAAACATTTATTGAACTTAGTAGGGAATCAACTAAATGTATTGAAAATGTATTAATTTGCCTAAGTTTATCATAAGACATGAATGCATCAGTGATTCGTATTTGCTGTGTGTGTGTGTGTGCAGTGCGGGAGTCTACAACTTTGTGTAGCCATTAGCGATGATGCTAATGAAAAGTCTTCTGGTAGATGGAAAGCTTTCCCAAAAACCTTCTCAATGAAATGTTAACTACACAGTAGCCTATACTTATCTGGCAGAATAATCTCATGATTATTGGCATCAATCCAGCGGGTATTTGTTTTGCAAACTACCATTAGATGTGCCCTACAAAAGCACCGCCAAACAACAGCCTCTTGCGAGGTGTGCACAACCAAAATAATGTTCTCTCAGATTTTTTCCCAGACCTCAAAAGTGGTATCCTGTTGTTGTGAACATCTATAAAAGAAATGAGATTTAGTAAAATCCTGAAAAAAATCTACAGAAACTCTTTACATATTTTTTAGGGCCCTTCTTTGGGCAACATGGCTTTTGGGTTGACGTGTGGAAAATGCATGTCTCTCTCTCTGTGAGTGAAGGCCTGTGGACATGTGTGTGTGCGTGCATGGTTTTGTGTGTGTTATGTGTGTGTTTGTCTACACGTACCTTTGTATGTGTACGAGTGTGTGTCCTCCAGAGAGGGGCTTCCAAGTGGCGCAGCGGTCTAACGCACTGCATCTCAGTGCTAGAGGCACCACTACAGACACCGTGGTTTGAATCCAGGCTGTATCACAGCGGTCTAAAGCACTGCATCTCAGTGCTAGAGGCGTCACTACAGACACCAGGGTTTGAATCCAGGCTGTATCACAGCAGTCTAAGGCACTGCATCTCAGTGCTAGAGGCGTCACTACAGACACCGTGGTTTGAATCCAGGCTGTATCACAGCAGTCTAAGGCACTGCATCTCAGTGCTAGAGGCGTCACTACAGACACCAGGGTTTGAATCCAGGCTGTATTACAGCGTTCTACGGCACTGCATCTCAGTGCTAGAGGCGTCACTACAGACACCAGGGTTTGAATCCAGGCTGTATCACAGCGTTCTAAGGCACTGCATCTCAGTGCTAGAGGCGTCACTACAGACACCAGGGTTTGAATCCAGGCTGTATCACAGCGTTCTACGGCACTGCATCTCAGTGCTAGAGGCGTCACTACAGACACCAGGGTTTGAATCCAGGCTGTATCACAGCGTTCTACGGCACTGCATCTCAGTGCTGGAGGCGTCACTACAGACACCAGGGTTTGAATCCAGGCTGTATCACAGCGTTCTACGGCACTGCATCTCAGTGCTAGAGGCGTCACTACAGACACCGTGGTTTGAATCCAGGCTGTATCACAGCGTTCTACGGCACTGCATCTCAGTGCTAGAGGCGTCACTACAGACACCAGGGTTTGAATCCAGGCTGTATCACAGCATTCTAAGGCACTGCATCTCAGTGCTAGAGGCGTCACTACAGACACCGTGGTTTGAATCCAGGCTGTATCACAGCGTTCTACGGCACTGCATCTCAGTGCTAGAGGCCTCACTACAGACACCAGGGTTTGAATCCAGGCTGTATCACAGCGTTCTAAGGCACTGCATCTCAGTGCTAGAGGCGTCACTACAGACACCAGGGTTTGAATCCAGGCTGTATCACAGCGTTCTACGGCACTGCATCTCAGTGCTAGAGGCGTCACTACAGACACCAGGGTTTGAATCCAGGCTGTATCACAGCGATCTAAAGCAATGCATCGCAGTGCTAGAGGCGTCACTACAGACACTAGGGTTTGAATCCAGGCTGTATCACAGCATTCTAAGGCACTGCATCTCAGTGCTAGAGGCGTCCCTACAGACACCGTGGTTTGAATCCAGGCTGTATCACAGCATTCTAAGGCACTGCATCTCAGTGCTAGAGGCGTCACTACAGACACCGTGGTTTGAATCCAGGCTGTATCACAGCATTCTAAAGCACTGCATCTCAGTGCTAGAGGCATCACTACAGACACCAGGGTTTGAATCCAGGCTGTATCACAGCATTCTAAGGCACTGCATCTCAGTGCTAGAGGCGTCACTACAGACACCGTGGTTTGAATCCAGGCTGTATCACAGCATTCTAAAGCACTGCATCTCAGTGCTAGAGGCGTCCCTACACACAACGTGGTGTGAATCCAGGCTGTATCACAGCATTCTAAAGCACTGCATCTCAGTGCTAGAGGCGTCCTTACAGACACCGTGGTTTGAATCCAGGCTGTATCACAGCATTCTAAGGCACTGCATCTCAGTGCTAGAGGCATCACTACAGACACCAGGGTTTGAATCCAGGCTGTATCACAGCATTCTAAGGCACTGCATCTCAGTGCTAGAGGCATCACTACAGACACCAGGGTTTGAATCCAGGCTTTATCACAGCATTCTAAAGCACTGCATCTCAGTGCTAGAGGCGTCCCTACAGACACCGTGGTTTGAATCCAGGCTGTATCACAGCATTCTAAGGCACTGCATCTCAGTGCTAGAGGCGTCCCTACAGACACCGTGGTTTGAATCCAGGCTGTATCACAGCATTCTAAAGCACTGCATCTCAGTGCTAGAGGCGTCCCTACAGACACCGTGGTGTGAATCCAGGCTGTATCACAGCATTCTAAGGCACTGCATCTCAGTGCTGGAGGCGTCACTACAGACACCAGGGTTTGAATTCAGGCTGTATCACAGCATTCTAAGGCACTGCATCTCAGTGCTAGAGGCGTCACTACAGACCCTGATTTGTTTCCAGGCTGTATCACAACCGGGCGTTACTGGGAGTCCCATAGGGAGGCACACAATTGGCCCAGCATTGTCTGGGTTAGGGTTTGGCCGGAGTAGACCATCATTGTAAATAAGAATTTGTTCTTAACTGTCTTGCCTGGTTAAATAAAGGTTAAATAAAAATAAATGAGTCTGCAGCTTAGTTGAAGGCTGATGGTCAGACTGTCAGAGGGTAACAAACCTTACTTTGGTATTAATCGACTGTATCTTCTTTGCCCATCTCTTTAGCTGGAGGTTAAGAGGAGGAATGTCTGAACAGAACATGAAGGATCAGAAATACACACTGTAATTTATATCATTTCCCCATAGGCTTGTTAGTCACGTCAGCATAGCTTTCTGACCTAGCTACAGGCAGTGTGTTTTATAGGGTTAGTGTGGGATTTCTGTGTGTGTGTGTGTGTGTGTGTGTGTGTGTGTGTGTGTGTGTGTGTGTGTGTGTGTGTGTGTGTGTGTGTGTGTGTGTGTGTGTGTGTGTGTGTGTGTGTGTGTGTGTGTGTGTGTGTGTGTGTGTGTGTGTGTGTGTGTGTGTGTGGATTTCTCCTGTCATGGCTGATGATGAGCTTGGTTTGACTCCGATACACATTTTTCTGTGTTTCTCAGTGCGAGGTTAAGTCTGTATGACAGGTGTAGACAAGACAACACCGACCACAAACCCCGACCTTGGCCTGGCCTGGCTGTTTCTGCCAGCTGTGATATGACTGGGACGTTATAAAGCATTACGTTCGCAAACTGGGCTACAACTCTGCATTAGATTAGGCTGTTAACATTTGAGAATAATAAGCTGGAGATGGATTTGGATGTGAGTCCTAAATGGCAACCTATTCCCTATCTAATGTACTACTTTTGACCAAAACCATATGGACCCTGGTCAAAAGTAGGTCAAAAGCAATAGGGTGTCATTTGGGACACAATCACGGAGGTCTATTGGCATGCAAATACTGTAGTGACATTTGGAGCTCTGCTTGACAGAGATGAAGAGAAGAGAGAGAAGAGGCCCTGACTTGATCCTCTGCTGGGGTAGTTAGTGTGTGTGTGTATGTGTGTCTGACTCTGTCTGTGGACCCTATTTTAACAAACCTAACGTAATTGTATATCTTACCACTGGCAGATGCGCTATTGGTCCAGGGGTGTGTCAGAAATATTTGTGCTATTTTCACGGCAGGAATTATGAGTGCAATAGCTGGGTTTTAATGAATAAACAAGTTTATTGAGGGCTTGGCCACTCACTGGCATATCAACGCTTAATACAGCATGTCTCAATATTGCCGCTATCTCCAGTTCTGTAAGTTATTGACAGTCTTTGCATTGTCATCCACTCCAATTCGGCTGGAGACATGGAATATTCTCATCCTAGTCCATTGTGGATTGATACTTCAGCTTATTAAATAGCATAGACTACAGTAACGAGCACATTTTCCTTTGGGTCAAAAAGGGGCTTAGGTGGTGGGTGTGGCCGGGGGTGTGGCAATGTGCTTGGTTGAGAGCCCCCGATCTTGGCGCTGTAGTGAAATTTGAGCCAATTTCCTGGAATTAAAAAAATTTCTCCATGGAACAGATGTTTTTTTTGTTGTTGCAGTTTCAAAGCTAATTTCCTGCAATTCTACATATTCTGCCATGGAGCTGAGAGAAAATGTTGCCGTTTTAAAACTCCTGCAATTATATTCAATGTGCCATGGATATTGCTGTGTTATATTGCTTAAACATAATAACTAAATGAATACTGCTAAATCCATTGTTTTTGGAATTTTCAATTCTCCCTGATTTTCTAGCTTTTATTTTGGTGATTGTTAGTTCTCAAAGATTAAATAATGAATATATAGGTCCATTATCTTTTCAACATACTTTATATCTGGTTTTAAAATCATTTTGTTTGGACTTACAGTGCATTTGGAAAGTATTCAGTATTCTTCCCTTTTTTCACATTTTGTTACGTTACAGCTGTATTCTAAAATGGATTCAAACAAATGTTTTAAAGCTCATCAATCTACAAACAATACCCCATAATGACGAAGTGAAAACAGTTTGTGGAAAAAAACATTTAAAAATGAAATTTTTACATAAGTATTCAGACTCGAAATTGAGATGTTTCTACGACTTGATTGGAGTCCACCTGTGGTAAAATCAATTGATGGGACATGATTTGGCACACACCTGTCTATATAAGGTCCCAGAGTTGACAGTGCATGTCAGAGTAAAAACTAAGCAATGAGGTTGAATGTATTGTCCGTAGAGCTCCGAGACAGGATTGCGTCGAGGCACAGATCTGGGGAGGGTACCAAAAAATCTCTGCAGCATTGAAGGTCCCGAAGAACACAGTGGCTTCCATCATTCTTAAATGGAAGAAGTTTGGATCCACCAAGACTCTTCCTAGAGCTGGCCGCCCGGCCAAACTGAGCAATTGGGGGAGATCAGGGAGGTCACCAAGAACCTGATGGTCACTCTGACAGAGCTACATAGTTCTTCTGTGGAGATGGGAGAACCTTCCAGAAGGACAACCATCTCTGCAGCACTCCACAAATTAGGACTTTATGGTAGAGTGGCCAAATGGAAGCCACTCCTCAGTAAAAGGCACATGGTATTCCGCTTGGAGTTTGCCAAAAGGCACCTAAAGGACTCTCAAACCATGAGAAACAAGATTCTCTGGTCTGATGAAACCAAGATTGAACTCTTTGGCGTTAATGCCAAGCGACACGTCTGGAGGAAACCTGGCACCACCCCTAGCATGGTGGTGGCAGCATCATGCTGTGGGGATGTTTTTCAGCGGCAGGGACCAGGAGACTAGTCTGGATCGACAGATGAACGGTGCAAAGTCCAGAGAGATCCTTGATGAAAACCTGCTCCAGAGCACTCATGACCTCAGACTGGGGCAAAGATTCACCTTCCAACAGGACAACGACCCTAAACACACAGTCAAAACAATGCAGGAGTGGCTTGAGGACAAGCCCAGCCAGATACCGGACTTGAACCAGGTCAAACGTCTCTGGAGAGACCTGAAAATAGCTGTGCAGCGACGCTCCCTATCCAACCTGACAGAGCTTGAGAGGATCTGCAGAGAAGAATTGGAGACACTCTCCAAATACAGGTGTGCCAAGCTTGTATCGTCATACTCAAGAAGACTCGATGCTGTAATCGCTGCCAAAGGTGCTTCAACAAAGTACTGAGTAAAGGGTCTGAATACTCATGTAAATGTGTTTTTTGTATTTGTAATACAAAACATTTGCAAACATGTCTAAAAAACTTTTTTTCATTTTGTCATGATGGAGTATTGTGTGTAGATTGATAAGGGGGAAAAAATAATTTATACATTTTAGAATAAGGCTATAACGTAAGAAAATGTGGAAAAAGTCAAGGGGTCTGAATACTTTCTAAATGCACTGTAGGTGACCCGAAAAAACGCTTAGGTGGCCCGCCCAAGGATTGCAATGTCAGAAAATTCCCTGATGAGTAATATCAACAGCAAAAAATAAATCTGTGCTTGCTCATTATGTTTGGAGTATTGACAGTCAACATTGTTGTAATTGGGGGAGTGATTGCTTCCAACAAGAGCACAAATCATGTACATTTCTAGACATGTTTGAAAAGCGAGTCTGCTTAATCTTTTTTTTTTGTCTTAAAGGGGCAGTGTTGTAATTTGAGACAGTAGCCAATAGGCAGAGGTCAGCAACATAGTTTGTCTGATTCTCTGTAATAATGGAATGGATTTATTTTTGTAAAGTAGTTTCATGCATCAAACACAACATTTGCAGTCACCTCCCTGGCTGAAGGACAAGTGGAGAAACAGGTTAATGTCAAGCCTGCATGTTTTTTCAAAAGTCTCATGAAATGTAGGCCTTCATTGAAAAGCACACATTTGCTGCTACTGTTGGCAGCTATTTCCATGTTAAAATGTTATGGGATGCAGTTTCTCCATTGTTTTTGATGGTAAGGCTACATTATGATCAAATAGCAACAGTAGCCTACTTGACCACTGTCTGAAACTGTAACTTAAAGTGTGTACAACCTCAGTGTTCACAGTAAACGCACGCTGGAAGTTCAACAGAATTTTCACAAGGTTCAGCAGACCTGAAATTTGCTCCGTGCCCCAAAAAATTAGAGAGATGGTCACCTGCATTATGGTCACCTGCATTATCTCTTGCTCTATGATGGGCATATGGATACAGTGCCTTGCGAAAGTATTCGGCCCCCTTGAACTTTGCGACCTTTTGCCACATTTCAGGCTTCAAACATAAAGATATAAAACTGTATTTTTTTGTGAAGAATCAACAACAAGTGGGACACAATCATGAAGTGGAACGACATTTATTGGATATTTCAAACTTTTTTAACAAATAAAAAACTGAAAAATTGGGCGTGCAAAATTATTCAGCCCCTTTACTTTCAGTGTAGCAAACTCTCTCCAGAAGTTCAGTGAGGATCTCTGAATGATCCAATGTTGACCTAAATGACTAATGATGATAAATACAATCCACCTGTGTGTAATCAAGTCTCCGTATAAATGCACCTGCACTGTGATAGTCTCAGAGGTCCGTTAAAAGCGCAGAGAGCATCATGAAGAACAAGGAACACACCAGGCAGGTCCGAGATACTGTTGTGAAGAAGTTTAAAGCCGGATTTGGATACAAAAAGATTTCCCAAGCTTTAAACATCCCAAGGAGCACTGTGCAAGCGATAATATTGAAATGGAAGGAGTATCAGACCACTGCAAATCTACCAAGACCTGACCGTCCCTCTAAACGTTCAGCTCATACAAGGAGAAGACTGATCAGAGATGCAGCCAAGAGGCCCATGATCACTCTGGATGAACTGCAGAGATCTACAGCTGAGGTGGGAGACTCTGTCCATAGGACCACAAAAAGTGTTGTTTGCCACAAGCCACCTGGGAGACACACCAAACATGTGGAAGAAGGTGCTCTGGTCAGATGAAACCAAAATTTAACTTTTTGGCAACGATGCAAAACATTATGTTTGGCATAAAAGCAACACAGCTCATCACCCTGAACACACCATCCCCACTGTCAAACATGGTGGTGGCAGCATCATGGTTTGGGCCTGCTTTTCTTCAGCAGGGACAGGGAAGATGGTTCAAATTGATGGGAAGATGGATGGAGCCAAATACAGGACCATTCTGGAAGAAAACCTGATGGAGTCTGCAAAAGACCTGAGACTGGGACAGAGATTTGTCTTCCAACAAGACAATGATCCAAAACATAAAGCAAAATCTACAATGGAATGGTTCAAAAATAAACATATCCAGGTGTTAGAATGGCCAAGTCAAAGTCCAGACCTGAATCCAATCGAGAATCTGTGGAAAGAACTGAAAACTGCTGTTCACAAATGCTCTCCATCCAACCTCACTGAGCTCGAGCTGTTTTGCAAGGAGGAATGTGAAAAAATTCAGTCTCTCGATGTGCAAAACTGATAGAGACATACCCCAAGCGACTTACAGCTGTAATCGCAGCAAAAGGTGGCGCTACAAAGTATTAACTTAAGGGGGCTGAATAATTTTGCACGCCCAATTTTTCAGTTTTTGATTTGTTAAAAAAGTTTGAAATATCCAATAAATGTCGTTCCACTTCATGATTGTGTCCCACTTGTTGTTGATTCTTCACAAAAAAAGACAGTTTTATATCTTTATGTTTGAAGCCTGAAATGTGACAAAAGGTCGCAAAGTTCAAGGGGGCCGAATACTTTCGCAAGGCACTGTATGTAGCCTACATGGAGGGCTTTTATCCAGAATAATAACAGGCGCTATAATAATGTACAATAAGTATATATAAAGGGGATGTCCGCTCACTGTTTTGCTGCTACCAAACTTTATCTTTTAATAAAGCTTTGGTGATTAAGATTGATTTCTAAGCCAAACCCTTTATCGATAGTTTTAACTACGCCTGCTCGGCGAATGTATTGGACAGGACAAAAAAACACAGCCTTTATTGAAAGGGAGGGGAGGCTGTGCTTGTTGTCTTTTTATTAAATGAAACTAAATGGGGAAAAACATTTGTTGTTTATGTTTATAAATAAGAGGTTTAGGGGCACAAAAAGCACATCTCTCTTGTTCCGTGCATATATGGGCACTGTATATGGGCTGTATAGGCTGCGCTTCCCCTGTCAATATGGGCTGTATAGGCTGCGCTTCCACTGTCAATATGGGCTGTATAGGCTGCGCTTCCACTGTCAATATGGGCTGTATAGGCTGCGCTTCCACTGTCAATATGGGCTGTATAGGCTGCGCTTCCACTGTCAATATGGGCTGTATAGGCTGCGCTTCCACTGTCAATATGGGCTGTATAGGCTGCGCTTCCCCTGTCAATATGGGCTGTATAGGCTGCGCTTCCACTGTCATTATGGGCTGTATAGGCTGCGCTTCCACTGTCAATATGGGCTGTATAGGCTGCGCTTCCACTGTCAATATGGGCTGTATAGGCTGCGCTTCCACTGTCAATATGGGCTGTATAGGCTGCGCTTCCACTGTCAATATGGGCTGTATAGGCTGCGCTTCCACTGTCAATATGGGCTGTATAGGCTGCGCTTCCCCTGTCAATATGGGCTGTATAGGCTGCGCTTCCACTGTCAATATGGGCTGTATAGGCTGCGCTTCCCCTGTCAATATGGGCTGTATAGGCTGCGCTTCCACTGTCAATATGGGCTGTATAGGCTGCGCTTCCACTGTCAATATGGGCTGTATAGGCTGCGCTTCCACTGTCAATATGGGCTGTATAGGCTGCGCTTCCACTGTCAATATGGGCTGTATAGGCTGCGCTTCCCCTGTCAATATGGGCTGTATAGGCTGCGCTTCCACTGTCAATATGGGCTGTATAGGCTGCGCTTCCACTGTCAATATGGGCTGTATAGGCTGCGCTTCCACTGTCAATATGGGCTGTATAGGCTGCGCTTCCCCTGTCAATATGGGCTGTATAGGCTGCGCTTCCACTGTCAATATGGGCTGTATAGGCTGCGCTTCCACTGTCAATATGGGCTGTATAGGCTGCGCTTCCACTGTCAATATGGGCTGTATAGGCTGCGCTTCCACTGTCAATATGGGCTGTATAGGCTGCGCTTCCCCTGTCAATATGGGCTGTATAGGCTGCGCTTCCACTGTCAATATGGGCTGTATAGGCTGCGCTTCCACTGTCAATATGGGCTGTATAGGCTGCGCTTCCCCTGTCAATATGGGCTGTATAGGCTGCGCTTCCACTGTCAAAATGGGCTGTATAGGCTGCGCTTCCACTGTCAATATGGGCTGTATAGGCTGCGCTTCCACTGTCAAAATGGGCTGTATAGGCTGCGCTTCCACTGTCAATATGGGCTGTATAGGCTGCGCTTCCACTGTCAAAAACCATGCCATGATTTAAATATCCCCACCATGGCTGCCTGAAATTGGCACTTTGACACATGTTTTTAAGGACACACCTCCGATATTGCCATCCCTCCCAATTCAGCGCAAGCAAACTCATATAAGACAGGTATGTCACCGATCCTGGCGCAGGGTTGGAAAATAGCAGAGCGCTGGCTTTAACAGGCTGAAATTACCAACGAGTGTGTTTGACAAATCCGTTGGCTTAATGGCTGTCGAAAATAGAGCCCTGTGTGTGTGTGTGTGTGTGTGTGTGTGTGTGTGTGTGTGTGTGTGTGTGTGTGTGTGTGTGTGTGTGTGTGTGTGTGTGTGTGTGTGTGTGTGTGTGTGTGTGTGTGTGTGTGTGTGTGTGTGTGTGTGTTAATGGACATGCTAGTACTCTCTGGACCTTTAGGAATTACATAATTATTTTTTGGCAACCATTGGACTTCCTGGGAAATGGTGTCTGCGGAGAAGGTCGATTAAGTTCTGAATGGGCTAGTGTGTGTGTGTGTGTGTGTGTGTGTGTGTGTGTGTGTGTGTGTGTATGGTGTGTGTTTGTGTTTGTTAGTGTGAGTGCGTGCTTGTGTGTGTGTTGATCTCATAAAGGGAACAATGTGGGCAATGAAAGAGATGTATGGACCTCTTACCAGATCATTTCAACCACTTAATGGTCCGACATGAATTAATGGTGGCCATGGAGGAGAGGCAGTTAGATATAGATATTATCATGACGTTATTGTATCCTTCACCAAGTAATGGAACTACGTTCATCTGAATTCTCTTGCTTTTGTTTGGGATTTAAGCTGATTCTACTTAATTGAATAGTTATTTTTGGATATACAGTTAAACAGCAAGTCTCTATCCTCTGAGTGTACAAAACATTAAGAACACCCACTCTTTCCTTGACATAGACTGACCAGGTGAATCCAGGTGAAGGCTATGATTCCTTATTGATGTCACTTTATATATCCACTCCAATCAGTGTAGATGAAGGGGAGGAGACAGGTTAAAGAAGGATTTTTGAGACATGGATTGTGTATGTGGTGCCATTCAGATAGTGAATGGGCAAGACGTTTATTTTTATAAATGTTTTATTTAACGCGGCCAATTGTGCGCCGCCCTATGGGACTCCCAATCACGGCCAGTCGTGATACAGCCTTGAACGGCCTATAGTGGAGTACCAGGCGCACCGGTTTGTGTCAACAACTGCACCGCTGCTCCGTTTTTCACACTCAACAGTTTCCTGTGTGTATCAAGAATGGTCCACCACCCAAAGGACATCCAGCCAACTTGGCACAGCTGTGGGAAGCATTGGAGTCAATATGGGCCAGCATCCCTGTAGAACGCTTTCAACACCTTGTAGAGTCCATGTCCTGATGAATTCAGGCTGTTCTGCTGCTAAATGGTACCTGCTCATTTGTATTAATGTCAAGTGATTTATAGGCGATGGATGTGCGTGCGTGCGTACATGCACTCTCTGAATTAGATTCATTAAGAAGAGGGAGGAGCTGGTTAGAATTTAGGGCCCTGCCCTTTTCAGGTCACTGACTAATGTTAGGGAGGCCCTGTTACTTGCCTGGGGAGACAGGGAGGGACCAGCGGCTCTGGCTTTTGACCCTGAGCCTGGGGAGAGGCAGATGGTCCGGGGACTGACTGTGGAGACAGACAGTGTTGGGGAAAGAGAGGGTTAGCCCTGACCCTTGGTAGTCAGGGAGAGAGGGTCCTATCCCTAGGGAGGGAGGGAGGGCTGAGAGGGGTGTTGTCCTCACCAGTCCTAGTCCAGACACGACCTCTATGTCCCTGAGTCGGGTCCCTCTCCATCTCCCCAGGGTGAGGACCCTCTCTCTTCCCCGATCATCCTCTCTATCCCCAACACCCTGCTTGGTGTCCCTAGAGGAACTGTGGAGCAGGGCAGAGACTGAGTGGTCCTGGACAGAAACTCTATAGATACCATAAACACATCACTAATGGAGCGGAGAGGACAACACAACACCCATATAGCCATACATATCACTGATGGAGCGGAGAGGACAACACAACACCCATATAGCCATACATATCACTGATGGAGCGGAGAGGACAACACAACAACCATATAGCCATACATATCACTGATGGAGCGGAGAGGACAACACAACACCCATATAGCCATACATATCACTGATGGAGCGGAGAGGACAACACAACACCCATATAGCCATACATATCACTGATGGAGCGGAGAGGACAACACAACACCCATATAGCCATACATATCACTGATGGAGCGGAGAGGACAACACAACACCCATATAGCCATACATATCACTGATGGAGCAGAGAGGGCAACACAACACCCATATAGCCATACATATCACTGATGGAGCGGAGAGGACAACACAACACCCATATAGCCATACATATCACTGATGGAGCGGAGAGGACAACACAACACCCATATAGCCATACATATCACTTATGGAGCGGAGAGGACAACACAACACCCATATAGCCATACATATCACTGATGGAGCGGAGAGGACAACACAACACCCATATAGCCATACATATCACTGATGGAGCGGAGAGGACAACACAACACCCATATAGCCATACATATCACTGATGGAGCGGAGAGGACAACACAACACCCATATAGCCATACATATCACTGATGGAGCGGAGAGGACAACACAACACCCATATAGCCATACATATCACTGATGGAGCGGAGAGGACAACACAACACCCATATAGCCATACATATCACTGATGGAGCGGAGAGGACAACACAACACCCATATAGCCATACATATCACTGATGGAGCGGAGAGGACAACACAACACCCATATAGCCATACATATCACTGATGGAGCGGAGAGGACAACACAACACCCATATAGCCATACATATCACTGATGGAGCGGAGAGGACAACACAACACCCATATAGCCATACATATCACTGATGGAGCGGAGAGGACAACACAACACCCATATAGCCATACATATCACTGATGGAGCGGAGAGGACAACACAACACCCATATAGCCATACATATCACTGATGGAGCGGAGAGGACAACACAACACCCATATAGCCATACATATCACTGATGGAGCGGAGAGGACAACACAACACCCATATAGCCATACATATCACTGATGGAGCGGAGAGGACAACACAACACCCATATAGCCATACATATCACTGATGGAGCGGAGAGGACAACACAACACCCATATAGCCATACATATCACTGATGGAGCGGAGAGGACAACACAACACCCATATAGCCATACATATCACTGATGGAGCGGAGAGGACAACACAACACCCATATAGCCATACATATCAGTCATTCTGATGGATCTATCACTCTCTGGCCCATGGCCATCATATTTCTAATTTCTCACTCCTCCTTTTGTACTCTCGGAATTGTACTTTTTTGACAGAAGCCATGTTTGGATCAGAGAACAGGATTTTAGTGGGAAATTAAATAATAAGCATGGATCCAATTTGAGGTCCTGGCTTTCAAGCGAAGACACGATTGATGCTGTGGTTTTTCTTGTTAAGATGGTGTTGGTCTCTAAACTCAAAACATCCTGCCTTTTATGACCTGCTGCTGTCGATTAATGATGGTGTTTGTCTCATCTCAACCATTCAGTATTCGTTGTACCCTAGCAGTTGGAGAGACACCAACAGGTTAGGTGAGAGGTGATGCCTTGGAGGACATACACACTAGGGTTGACTATTTTCCTAATATTTTACAAATGTTCCATCCCGAGAATAAATCACTTTTCTCCCGGGTAACCCGGTATTTCTTGTCCAAGTTGGAAGTGACATTCTAAAGCATATAAATGTCTGGATTTGATTAAAGCTTCGATTGGCCTTGCAAATTCAAGTTGGATGCTACCTGAGGCTGGTGAGGCAAATATTAAAGACATTTTATAAACCCAAGCACAAAAAAGACCAAATGATTGTGTCGTTATCCAATACATTGCCTATGATATATAGGCACCCACACATTACTCAGGACAGAAAAACAGAACAACCCATAGCTGTAGCTATGCTCTCTTGGGTAAATAAATGAAACAAGCTTCAGTAATCTTTTTGAGTGTGAACTGTATTACTGTACTGTATTGTATTATACTGTATTACATGGACTGGAATTGTGCACATTGTTCAAACCATGAAGCTGGGAGAGAACATGTGATGCTGTTGCAGGACATTATAGGTTCAATTATAGGCAAGTGAATTTATAAATTATAAGCTTTATAGGCTAGTTAATTTATCAATTATAAGCTTTATAGGCTAGTGCATTTATCAATTATAGGCTAGTGAATGTATCAATTATAGGCTTTATAGGCTAGTGAATTTATCAATTATAGGCTAGTGAATTTATCAATTATAGGCTAGAGAATTTATAAATTATAAGCTTTATAGGCTAGTGAATTTATCAATTATAAGCTTTATAGGCTAGTGAATTTATCAATTATAAGCTTTATAGGCTAGTGAATTAATCAATTATAGGCTTTATATGCTAGTGAATTTATAAATTATAAGCTTTATAGGCTAGTGAATTTATAAATTATAAGCTTTATAAGCTAGTGAATTGATCAATTATAGGCTTTATAGGCTAGTGAATTGATCAATTATAGGCTTTATAGGCTAGTGCATTTATCAATTATAGGCTTTATAAGCTAGTGAATTGATCAATTATAGGCTTTATAGGCTAGTGAATTGAGCAATTATAGGCTAGTGAATTTATAAATTATAAGCTTTATAGGCTAGTGAATTTATCAATTATAGGCTTTATAGGCTAGTGAATTGAGCAATTATAGGCTAGTGAATTTATAAATTATAAGCTTTATAGGCTAGTGAATTTATCAATTATAGGCTTTATAGGCTAGTGAATTTATCAATTATAGGCTAGTGAATTTATCAATTATAAGCTTTATAGGCTAGTGAATTTATCAATTATAGGCTTTATAGGCTAGAGAATTTATCAATTATAGGCTTTATAGGCTAGTGAATTTATCAATTATAGGCTAGTGAATTTATCAATTATAGGCTTTATAGTCTAGTGAATTTATCAATTATAGGCTTTATAGGCTAGTGAATTTATCAATTATAGGCTAGTGAATTTATCCTTTATAGGCTAGTGAATTGATCAATTATAGGCTAGTGAATTTATCAGTTATAGGCTAGTGAATGTATCAATTATAGGCGAGTGAATTTATAAATTATAGGCTAGTGAATTTATAAATTATAGGCTAGTGATTTTGATTTACATTTTGAAATAAGCCTATAATAGGGACTATTTTGAAATGTGGATAATTAGTAGACTGATGCATATATACTGTAACTTTCATCATATTTCCCTTATGTTGTGCGACGTGCATATTACCCTCCCTCCTTTTTCTCTCTATTGTTGCTTCATTCATTCCTTGCTTTCAACAGATAAATGAAATACGTTTCGTTGTCCTTATCTTCATCATCGTAATGACATGCTTGAATAATACAGGACTAGAATAAGATGCACATGGCTTTCACTTCTCTTCAAGAAGATTGACTGGTTATGGGTCTGAATAAATAACTGCTATAGCCTACCGCCATCGCACGTTCTCTGTTCTTACAAACTCCATGTGAGTTCTATTGGCTGCTGTATTTTGGTGTTGCACGCTGATCCTCAACACTGGGGTCCCACAAGGGTGCGTTCTGAGCCCTCTCCTGTACTCCCTGTCCACCCACGACTGCGTGGCCATGCACGCCTCCAACTCAATCATCAAGTTTGCAGACGACACTACAGTGGTAGGCTTGATTACCAACAACGACGAGACGGCCTACAGGGAGGAGGTGAGGTGTCAGGAAAATAACCTCACTCTCAATGTCAACAAAACAAAGGAGATGAATGTGGACTTCAGGAAACAGCAGAGGTAGTACCCCCCTATCCACATCGATGGAACAGTAGTGGAGAGGGTAGTAAGTTTTAAGTTCCTCAGCGTACACATCACAGACAAACTGAATTGGTCCACCCACACAGACAGCGTTGTGAAGAAGGCGCAGCAGCGCCTCTTCAACCTCAGGAGGCTGAAGAAATTCGGCTTGTCACCAGAAGCACTCACAAACTTCTACAGATGCACAATTGAGAGCATCCTGTCGGGCTGTATCACCTGGTACGCCTGGTACGGCAACTGCTCCGCCCACAACCGTAAGGCTCTCCAGAGGGGTAGTGAGTTCTGCACAACGCATCACCGGGGGCAAACTACCTGCTCTCCAGGACACCTACACCACCCGATGTCACAGGAAGGCCATAAAGATCATCAAGGACAACAACCACCCGAGCCACTGCCTGTTCACCCCGCTATCATCCAGAAGGCGATGTCATTACAGGTGCATCAAAGCAGGGACTACTACTGCATCTACTGCATCTTGCCTATGCCGTTCTGTACCATCACTCATTCATATATCTTTATGGACATAATCTTTATCCCTTTACACTTGTGTGTTTAAGGTAGTAGTTGAGGAATTGTTAGGTTAGATTACTCGTTGGTTATTACTGCATTGTCGGAACTAGAAGCACAAGCATTTCGCTACACTCACATTAACATCTGCTAACGATGTGTGTGTGACCAATTTAATTTGACTTGATTTGATTTGACTTGCCCAAAGCTAACAGTCTAAACAGCCAGCTATCTTCATCTGGCTAGTGACGCTCAACTGGACCTTGTTATGTATTGTGAAGCTAGCCACGATAAGGATTGGGCACAATAATGGAATTTGCGGTTTGCCTTCAAAATAAAAGTATGTCATTGAGAGTGATGCAAATGAATACAAATAGTATAATTATGCCATACTTCTACAGATGCACAAAGTCCATTATTGTGGCTAATCCTTATTGAGGCTAGCTTCACATAGATGGGCCCAACCACCATTAATCAAATAAGAACTAGCTTATAAATTAGGGTTATTTTAGATGATGACACCTAGCTATATAGTTAGCAAGCTAAATATAGCTGCTGAAGCAGATTATGTTGTTTTGCTATGTTTTTGGAGAAGAACATGGTTTGCATCCATGAGCTCGCTTGCTTTTTTTATGACCAGCACTGTATGTGCGTGAGACAACTTTACCAGCATCATAGCATACGTATCGATGAATCGTTGTGACATATGAAATGCGAGTGTTAGTGTAATCAATGTGTAATAACTACGTAAAAAATGTATGAACGTGTTAAATTATTATTATGTGACGTCATATTCAGGTCCTGATTGATCACATCAAATAGTGTTATTTGACATGTATCTTTTTTGACACGCAAAGACTCAAACGGCATTCCATAGAAATCCTGGTTGAGAATGAAACAACTGAACAAATGAACAACGAATCAGAACAGCAAGTAAGTGAAAGAAATAGGTTTTGATTATATTTTACTGGTAATGGGGACATATGTAAATGCCAAACAAAATAACTTTTTGGTCAGTGTGGTGTGTGTGTAACCTTTATTTAACTAGGCAAGTCAGTTAAGAATAAATTCTTATTTACAATGATGGCCTACTCCGGCCAAACCCAGACAACGCTGGGCCAATTGTGCACCGCCCTATTGGACTCCCAATCACGGCCAGTTGTGATACAGCCTGGATTCGAACCAGGGACTGAAGTGACTCATCTTCCACTGAGATGCAGTGCCTTAGACTGCTGAGTCCATGAGTGTGTGTTAACTATTTAACTGTACTAGAATGCTTAAAAGGCTGCTCAAATGTAAAATATTGGTTATCGGCATCAGGTTTTTTTGCAAGGAAAATATTGGATCTCGGTATCGGGCAAAAATGTCATATCGGTGCATCACTAACTTTAATCAACTTAAACTTCATCCGACTCCTCACTTTCTACTAGAAGTCGACCGATTATGATTTTTCAACGCCGATACCGATTATTGGAGGACCAAAAAAGCCAATACAGATTAATCGGCCGACTTAAACATTTCTTTAAAAAGAAAAAAATGTATTTGTAAAAATGACAATTACAACAACACTGAATTAACACTTATTTTAACTTAATATAAAATATTGATATACATCAATAAAATCAATTTAACCTCAAGTAGATAATGAAACATGTTCAATTTGGTTTAAATACTGCAAAAACAAAGTGTTGGAGAAGAACTTAAAAGTGCAATATGTGCTATGTAAGAAAGCTAACATTTCAGTTCCTTGCTCAGAACATGAGAACATATGAAAGCTGGTGGTTCCTTTTAACATGAGTCTTCAATATTCCCAGGTAAGAAGTTTTAGGTTGTAGTTATTATAGGACTATTTCCCTCTATATCATTTGTATTTCATTAACCTTTGACTATTGGATGTTCTTATAGGCACTTTAGTATTGCCAGTGTAACAGTATAGCAGTATAACAGTATTCCGTCCCTCTCCTTGCTCCTCCCTGGGCTCGAACCAGCAACACAATGACAACAGCCACCACATCGAAGCAGCGTTAGCCATGCAGAGCAAAGGAAACAACCACCCCAAGGCTCAGAGCGAGTCAAGTTTGAAACGCTATTAGCGCGCGCTAACTAGCCAGCCATTTCACTTCGGTCACACCAGTTTCATCTAGGGAGTTGATAGGTTTGTTGTTGTTTCTCTCCACCTCTGCAATATGGTGAATCAACTCTTTGGCCTGCTTCTCATTTCTATATGTTGAGCCCACAGCGATTCCTTTTTTTCTCTCATCCAAACTGCAAAAATCAAACATCAAATGAATTCAATAATAATGAAATATACAATCATGTTATCCAATATAGCTGGCAGTTGATTGTGCTAAATTAGCCTTCTACCCTTTGTTTACTTAAGGATCAACACTATAAGGCTGGTAAAGTCAATTGTGTCACAATGCTTTAAAATGTAAAAAGCATCTGGAGACAAACATTAAAATAGAATGTTACAGAGCCATAGGAAAGCATGGAGACCCATGTCAGTATCAGTAGGCCTATCATTTTATGGTATTTATAGCTTTAAGCTTATCAAGAGCTGAGAAATAATCTACAATACTGGACCACGTCTGCTAAATAGACTTGAAAAAACTAGCTACAAAAGTACTAGTCTAGCTACAAGAGTAACAACATTTTCACTTACTAGCCACTCCAAGTCAGAAAGTGAACTCGCCTTGCCAATGGCATGTACAGTCGTGAACAGTATCTTCATCTTCGTGCTGGTCTGCTCTGACATTGCCATTAGCTCGTCACAGAGGGTGTCAAGAGGAGAGGCTCTGATTGAGCCGGGTGTCACAGACACGCAGGCAATGTTAGACTTGTTGTTGTGTTCATGGTCACGAATGTTCTCCAGCTTCATTATTTTATTTCCGATGACAAATGAGGTATTTCTGCTTTTATCTTTAGCATACTGGCGGCACACATGTAACCATTATTTAACTAGGCAAGAAGACAGAACAGCCTCAGTATCATACTGTAGCCTCTTGACACTTCTTTATCTCCTAACTTCCATTTCTCTCTTCTTTCTTTTTTTTAATGCGATTCGTCCTCCTTTTCGTGTATGGGTTTTCGTTTCAAAGGTAGGCTTATCAGGTAAATGTCGCCACATAACAGCTATTTAATGAACGGTAGCTAGCAGCAGATCCGTGGCAAGTGAGTGATGTCGAGTAGCTGATGTCCCGTACAGTAAACAGTGCCGTGAAACGAGGAGAACTAGAGACGGTCTGTGGCTGACAAACATGAGTAATTTCCTCTGAGCCATCATGCCAGATATGTTATTACATGACTATTTTGGTACAAACATTTACCCGTCAATGTGGCGGATAGCCTTTTGAGTTTTACTCGCCAAATGGAAAATATACCTTCATTTGGCTCTTGGCTGGTGTTCATTTTGGAACTCTGGTTGCACAGTATACCGGTACCACATTAATATCACTGTATGTCATGATACATATTCTGACATTTTAGAATACCGTAGTACCGTTTCATATGATACCACTGAGTTTTTCAGCCCTGCCGGTCTAAAGAACCTGCTGGCGCCTCTTATAAAAGGTTTATAAAGTCAGTTTGGTTTATAAATTCAATCTAATTTAATCAACAGCCTCTAGTCTCTTGTATGAGCAGGTCCAATAATATCCACTTCACTTTCAGGCACATATCACATGGCAGCTGTAATCAGCCAGCCTCATCCCCTACCAGCCCCCACTCACCTGCTTCTCTCCATCCGCTCTTCATGCACATATCACATGGCAGCTGTAATCAGCCAGCCTCATCCCCTACCAGCCCCCACTCACCTGCTTCTCTCCATCCGCTCTTCATGCACATATCACATGGCAGCTGTAATCAGCCAGCCTCATCCCCTACCAGCCCCCACTCACCTGCTTCCCTCCATCCACTCTTCATGCACATATCACATGGCAACTGTAATCAGCCAGCCTCATCCCCTACCAGCCCCCACTCACCTGCTTCCCTCCATCCACTCTTCATGCACATATCACATGGCAGCTGTAATCAGCCAGCCTCATCCCCTACCAGCCCCCACTCACCTGCTTCCCTCCATCCACCCTTCATGCACATATCACATGGCAACTGTAATCAGCCAGCCTCATCCCCTACCAGCCCCCACTCACCTGCTTCCCTCCATCCACTCTTCATGCACATATCACATGGCAGCTGTAATCAGCCAGACTCATCCCCTACCAGCCCCCACTCACCTGCTTCCCTCCATCCACTCTTCATGCACATATCACATGGCAACTGTAATCAGCCAGCCTCATCCCCTACCAGCCCCCACTCACCTGCTTCCCTCCATCCACTCTTCATGCACATATCACATGGCAGCTGTAATCAGCCAGCCTCATCCCCTACCAGCCCCCACTCACCTGCTTCCCTCCATCCACCCTTCATGCACATATCACATGGCAACTGTAATCAGCCAGCCTCATCCCCTACCAGCCCCCACTCACCTGCTTCCCTCCATCCACTCTTCATGCACATATCACATGGCAGCTGTAATCAGCCAGACTCATCCCCTACCAGCCCCCACTCACCTGCTTCTCTCCATCCGCTCTTCATGCACATATCACATGGCAGCTGTAATCAGCCAGCCTCATCCCCTACCAGCCCCCACTCACCTGCTTCCCTCCATCCACTCTTCATGCACATATCACATGGCAACTGTAATCAGCCAGCCTCATCCCCTACCAGCCCCCACTCACCTGCTTCCCTCCATCCACTCTTCATGCACATATCACATGGCAGCTGTAATCAGCCAGCCTCATCCCCTACCAGCCCCCACTCACCTGCTTCCCTCCATCCACCCTTCATGCACATATCACATGGCAACTGTAATCAGCCAGCTTCATCCCCTACCAGCCCCCACTCACCTGCTTCCCTCCATCCACTCTTCATGCACATATCACATGGCAGCTGTAATCAGCCAGACTCATCCCCTACCAGCCCCCACTCACCTGCTTCTCTCCATCCGCTCTTCATGCACATATCACATGGCAGCTGTAATCAGCCAGCCTCATCCCCTACCAGCCCCCACTCACCTGCTTCTCTCCATCCACTCTTCATGCACATATCACATGGCAGCTGTAATCAGCCAGCCTCATCCCCTACCAGCCCCCACTCACCTGCTTCTCTCCATCCGCTCTTCATGCACATATCACATGGCAGCTGTAATCAGCCAGCCTCATCCCCTACCAGCCCCCACTCACCTGCTTCTCTCCATCCACTCTTCATGCATGTCTATTCCTCCATCAGTTTAAAAAAATATAATTTAGTCGTGATGGTGAGCGGGGATGCAGACCCCGACCCTGATGAGTCTTCTGTTGTTAGAGTTGTACATTTGTTGCATTGGAGCAGCGTGCAACGTGAGCAATGTTGATGACTTGTATCATTTCATCGCCTGTTATAACCAAGAGCACAAAAATAATGTGACCCCAAAGCCAGATGGAGATGTGTAAATTAGAAGCACATTCAGTCCTTATATTACTATAGCATAGGCTATGTTGCAGCAAATGTAGTCTGTCACAAGAAAAAAAGTTGCCATGATGAGATGATACATGCGTTTGAACTGCACTCCGTACCGAGATGGGCTGTCTTTCCCCACCCTGAGCTTGGATGATTGATCATGCAGATAGCAGAGAAAAGGCTGTAGAGAAGCCTGATTTAGACATTGCATATAATTGAGCAGTTCCATTTCACGTCATGCTGTTCATATCATTTTTTTTTACATATAATTTCCAGTTTTTTCTCAGTTATTTACTGTGGGAAAAGGGAGTGGGTTTGAGTGGTAAATCTTGGTAACCCCAGGGCTTTTTCTGGATTTAAAAGGAGCTTAGATAGTGGGTGTGGCAATCGGTGCGTCGGCCATCGGCACGGCTGAATTTAAGAGAACATTTTAGAGGCCCCCATCTTGGCGGAGTAGATAAATCTTTCAATTTTACGCTAATTTCCTGCAATTCTACAAATTTCTCCATGTGGTTGAGATCATTTCTTTTACAGTTTTAAAGCTAATTTCCTGCCATTCTACATATTTTGCCCTGTAGCTGAGAGAACATTTAGCAGTTTTAAAGCTAATTTCCTACAATTCTACATATTCTGCCGTGGAGCTGAGAGAACATTTAGCAGTTTTAAAGCAAATTTCCTGCAATTCCATGCATTTTTCCTTGGCTAATGCTGTGTTCAAACATAATAACAAAATTAATACTGCTACATTCATTGTTTTGGGAATTTTCCATTCACCCTGACTGTCTAGCTTTTATTTTGGTGATTGATAGAAGGTTATATAATAAAATAAATATATAGGTCCATTATCTTTTCTACAAACTTTATTTATGTTTTAGTTGTTTAAGTTTACACAGAAAGCATTTTTCCATCCCGAAAATGTGAATGTGAAGAATGTATTTTTACTGTCTGGATTTAGGCATCCCGAAAACATGCTTAGGCATCCCACCCAATAATTTTAATGGCAGAAAAATCCCTGAACCTGGTTCCCGCTATTCAACACTAACACACACAAACTTTGGCAGCAGCATTGTGGGAGGCCTAGAACAGTCCCAGGGCTTGGCTTCTGACCTCAACTCCACTCGGCATTTAAAAGAGGAGAAATTAAATGAGAGACTGGTGTTTGATGTGCAAGATGTTGGGACAGGATACGAGGGTGCAGGGAAAGCAAACACACAGACACGCAGTGACACACACACACACATACAAAGATCCTCACCACATAATGTGAATGCCTCATCAAGAGATGGCTTTTATTTTGGTTTTAGAAAGTAAAGAGTTTTATGTTTCAGAGAATAATTGTCTAAATAAATCAAGTTGGATATTTGACAAGGATCATTTTAATACACTTCATAAGAACAGTTTCCATATTAGAGATGGCATTTATGGAATTTTTTTACTTGAGGATTAAGCATTTTTCAAGAGTATAACTTTGCCTATTGTTATTTTTCAGGCAATATTTTGCATTATTCTGATATATTGTACCCCTTGCTGCAGGCCTGCTGCCTGCTTGAATAAGGCATACCAGTTAAGATAAACATTTTTTTTTAAATATTCATTTTTAATAGTCACAGAATCAACATATGAAATGCATTTCAGAAGCATATAACTGTGAATTTGGATATTTATAATGAAAAATATGCCTACAGTACTGTAGGAACTCACTTGTGAAGCATTATCCTCCAAGGCATTTTTTATGGTTCAGATAGCAGAATGCCACACACACACACCTAACCTTTTTTCAGTCTTTCTGTTATTTCCCTCATCAGAAACAATGTCCCGTGGCAAGTTGCTGATAAAATACAAACTTGCCGTGCGTGCGTGCATGTGTGACCCAGCCCCTATAACCTGTGGTCATTTTTCACCTCCTCTGTTCCTGTATGTATGTATGTATGTGTGTGTGTGTGTGTGTGTGTTTGTGTGTGTGTGTGTGTGTGTGTGTGTGTGTGTGTGTGTGTGTGTGTGTGTGTGTGTGTGTGTGTGTGTGTGTGTGTGTGTGTGTGTGTGTGTGTGGGGGTGGGTGGGTGTGGGGGTGGGTGTGGGGGTGGGTGGCTGGGTGGGCGGGTGGGTGCGTTTGTGACCCAGCCCCTATAACCTGTCTGGAGACCAGTGATAATTTTTCACCTCCTCTGTTCCTGTGTGTGTGTGTTTGGTTTGTGTCTTCGCATGTGTTTGTGCGTGCGAGCGAGATTAAAGAAAGATTGGCACCAATGATGGCTGCATGGTGCTAGCCCAGATAGGTTCCCAACCTCATAACTAGCTAGCAAGAAGCCATTTCAGGCTGTCAATCAAGTTAGATAGCTAGCTTGTGTAACTATCTTAACTGGCAAGGTTGCCGACTTTAAAAAAGCAAGCAGTAACTAAATGTACTGAATAAGACTCACATTCCAATCAATATTTTACCCAGATTTTAGCAGAGATCCATATAAGCATATTTTGTTTCTTTCAAAAATACGTTTAGAAGTCAGGATATAGACAGCTCAAAAGGTATCCTTAGGTATGCATGTAATTAAGCATAATGATTATAGCTCTAGATTGAAGGAAAAAGCTGTTTCAGGTGTTTGAAAAATGCCCCCCTCTGGACCACCCCCCAGCCATCCTCACGTACTTTGTGCCCCCTCAGATTTCTGCGGTGCATGACGCCCCTGGTTTCTGGTATTATTTCCTATGTCCGACAAGCACTTCTGGACATCAAATCAGCGGTTACTCACCAAAAATGTGACTTTCCAGAACTGGATCCTTTGTTTGGATATTCAAAGCAGTTCCATTCATCACAGGAGCCCTTTCAAAAGACACTCCGGAGAAGAGGAAGGAGAGACGGCTTTCTAGTGAAACTAAGGAGAAAGGCAAGCCTCCCACCTCTACCTAGTGTATTACTTGCTAATGTATCTTGACCAGCTGCATCACCGCCTGGTACGGAAACTGCACAGCCCTCCACCGGACGTCTCTACAGAGGGTGGTGCAGACGGCCCAATACATCACTGGGGGCAAGCTCCCCGCCCTCTAGGACATCTATACCAGGCAGTGTCTGAGGAAGGCCAGAAAGAACGAGGATCGGGTCTCAGAGACAACTTTATCACCAGCCATCAGACTAATGAACAGCTAACCCTCGCTGTCTCCTGCACAGACTTCCAGACTATTTGCACCTTAGTGACTATCAGCACATCCAACCCTTACACACAGACTTACAGATACACACACATGCACACACAAGCACCCATAAACACACACAGATAAGCACACACAAGCACTCAGAACTCACACACACACAGTCAACACTGCTGTTCTGTTATATTCTATAGATTCCACTGCGTGACCAAGACACTGCCCACTTTATATTGTAAATACAGTGTAATACAGCCCACTATTACTATGCAGATGACCTCTTCTATTACTCATACTTGTTATTTTGACTTAACTCTTTTATTGTTAATATTGATTAATGTACTGAATTGTTGAGGGTGCTAGCATCTAAGCATTTCGCTGCAGCTTTTATACGTGCTGTAAACTGTGCATGTGACTAATAAAATAAGATTTGTGTGTGTGTGTTCATTTTTCACCTCCTCTGTTCCCTGACCAGAATGTGACCTGATCTCTTTGATCAGTCAGTTTTTTGTCATTTCCATCACTGTAATGGTCGTGATGGTGAGTGGTATCCCTCAGTGGTCAGCTACTGGCCTGGTCACAGGGAGGTCATATTGGTCAGGCCCTGGTTCAAATACTATTTAAAATCTTTCACATTCCTTTGAGTGTTTGCTTTAGTCTGCTTGGAGTGCCAGGTTGGAGAGATTTGCCATTTTTTTTATATTACACAGAGTGCACAAAACATTAGCAACACCTGCTCTTTCCATGACAGACTGACCAGGTGAATTCAGGTGAAAGCTATGATCCCTTATTGATGTCACTTGTTAAATCCACTTCAATCAATATAGATGAAGGGGAAGAGACAGGTTAAATAAGGATTTTTAAGCCTTGAGACAATGGATTGTGTATGTGTGCCATTCAGAGGGTGAATGGGCAAGACGAAAGATAGAAGTGCCTTTGAATGGGGTATGGTAGTAGGCGCCAGGAGTTTTTTACGCTCAACAGTTTCCCATGTATATCAAGAATGGCCCACCACCCATAGGACATCCAGCCAATTTGACACAACTGTGGAAATCATTGGAGTCAACATGGGCCAGCATCCCAGTGGAATGTTTTTCATACCTTGTAGGCTTGAATTGATGCTGTTTTGAGGGCAAAAGGGGGCGCAACTCAATATTAGGAAGGTGTTCCTAATGTTTTCTTCACTCAGTGTATGTTGGTCAATTGCGCCAGGCAAGCAGAGACATAGTATTTGAACCTAGTCGCTGATACTGGTGATGAACTTAATCATCTAAAGAAATGCAAATGAGCCTGCTTCCTGTCTGAGCAACACAATACATTACAATGGGCTAGCATGGGGGTTATGGGGGGCAGCATACATCTGTATTCAAGCTTTTTGTCTTGTTGTAAAAGAAGAAATATTAGTGAAGTGAGTGATTCAATATCATGGGTGGGAGTCGGAGAGAAGGGTCGTATGAAGTGCCATGTATTGTTTGGTGGCCTCAGTGAGACCATCTGACCTCAATGAGATGGTGGGAGGGATTGAGTGATGTTCAGAGTGAGGAGCTGGGAGCAGGAAGGGTGAAGTAGGGAGTAGGGTCATGAAAGGTCATGGGAGGTCACCAGGGTCAGGGCTCATAGCAGGGTGATTCAGTTCTAGGTCATCTTTTGTTTCGGACTATCTATCTTTGTGTCCCAGATTGTGGAGACAGAATAATTTGATTCTAGAATGAGATGTTTCTTCTCAGAACAAAAAACACATTAAGTTCTCTCATGAGAATCACTCAAGGTTTTTGAGAATATTTTCTCTGTTAAATTCCATTCAACATCGTTTTTAGCATGTCGATTCACTTTATGTTCTTTCCGCCTGATTAAATCTCTATTAGGTAGCATATAGAATCTAGAGAGCAGTGTTGTTTCTCGCTCCGTGCTTCTAAGTGCTAGAAATACCTACTGGTGTTGGATCTTAATTTGATCACTCTTTTGTTGCTGAGAATTTTCCTGGACAGCAGGAAATGCAAACGTGTAGTGTATTTGAGTTTTAAAAAGGCTTTTAAAGTCTGTCATTTCCACTTTGAAATTTCAGACTTGATTTGCCCTAATTAAAAATGTATGAAACCCTACAAAAATTTCCATTGATTATAATCAACATAATAATTCACAGTTTCTGTTGCTCCAGGACTATTTTCTTGCTGTAGAAAACTGTCTGAAATTAAGACCCTACATCTGTACGTTGTTAGGAGAACATGAGGCTAATTTACTTCGAAAACTAATCAATTACACACTGTTACTTTAGAGACTAGCTAAGGTAAAGGTGGAGGTTGGGCTTCCCGGCTAATGTAATGTGGGTGATCTCATCTGTATACCCTGATGAAGAGCTATTACATGTTAGGAAGCATCAAGATCATCAGTGTGCTGGAGTTGGCCTTTTATTCTATCTGGTACAATCTGTAGAACGTTGTGTAGTCTGTCAGGTTCCAGAACTCTGAAATGAGTTAGGATAAGTTCTTATTCTAGCTAGAGATGGAGACCCAGTACTCACGACACTCCTGCTGTTTCATCAGCGTTTTTATGCTGTTCATAGGGAATTCATAGGCATTCCTACACAGTTCATAACCATTCATAGACATTTCATTAATCAGAGTGAATGAGGAGTTGAGGAAATAAAACAATCAAATCTCTTTGAATAGATATGTGATTTGAAACTTGAATTGAGTGAGAGAACACCCCTGTGCCCTAGACTTGAGCTTGTAGTACTTTGACAAACTGTACACATTATCTTTAAGAGTAAATACTTGCAGTGTGAGTATGTAATACTTAGAGTTCATATTTGCACATTGCGTAATAGCTTATCGCATTTGCTTTTATTCAACAAAAGCTTTTCTCGCTCCCAAGCATTTGCAAACACTCACAAGATTCAAGATTAGATTGAATCCAAGTTACAGTCAAATGACAGAGCAGAGAACTGTTGACAACATGCACATATTATACTGTATGTGAGGCCACACAGACTCAAGCATTACACCATTCTTAAAGCAGCTGTTTACTTTCATTTCCAGTTGATCTGATATATTTAGTGTAGGGGCCTCAGGGCCAGTGTGAGTGTATACTTAAGGTTTGGATCAGTTCTGTAGCTTCTAGCGGCTTCCCTTACTTTAATTAGAGCCTTGAGTGTATTCAGACTGCATGGGTGTGTTTATGATTGCACGTATGGATTACAGTGTGGAGATGTGTCAGTTCATATATTTTATAGTTTATGACTGCATATTATGTGAGTGTGTGCATTCATGTGTAAAGGACATCATGCTACTCGCTTAGCGAGTACCACTTCCGCCTGATTCGGCCCATACCTGGCGTGAACTCAAGACCTCTTCATTGTTAGCCCACATGTCCAACCTCCTGAAGTGTCTTACCAGTCGTCACCACACGAAAAGCTAGCTATTTGCTTTCGCAAATGAGGACACTTTAGGCTAAGGAGTATGTTTAACACATCCCATGTGCTGCACATGCACATGTCTTTCCCTCTCTGTAGGTGAGTGTACTAATGTGATTATATTATATTTTCTCTGTCTGTTTGTATATGTATATCTGTATTTGTGAGGAGGCCCCTGTTTGAATTAGCAGCAGACCTGTTGTTAATGTAAACCTGGAGCTGTCTCTCTGTCTCTGTCTCTGTCTCTCTGTTTCTGTTTCTCTGTTTCTGTCTCTCTGTTTCTGTCTCTCTCTCTCTCTTTCTGTCTCTCTCTCTCTCTTTCTGTCTCTCTCTCTCTTTCTGTCTCTCTCTCTTTCTGTTTCTCTGTCTCTCTCTTTCTCCCTTTCTCTCTTTCTGTCTCGCTTTCTGTCTCTCTGTCTCTGTCTCTGTCTCTCTGTCTTTGTCTCTGTCTTTCTGTCTCTGTCTTTCTGTCTCTCTCTTTCTGTCTCTCTGTCTCTCTGTCTCTCCCTTTCTCTCTCTCTGTCTCTCTGTCTCTCCCTTTCTCTCTTTCTGTCTCTCTGTCTCTCCCTTTCTCTCTTTCTGTCTCTCTTTCTGTCTCTCTCTTTCTGTGTCTGTCTCTCGGTCTCTCTCTCTGTCTCTCTCTTTCTGTCTCCCTCTGTCTTTCTCTCTCTGTCTCTCTGTCTCGGTCTCTCAGTCTCTTTGTCCCTCCCTTTCTGTCTATGTCTCTCTCTCTCTCTCTCTCTGTCTCTCTCTCTCTCTCTCTCTCTCTCTCTCTCTCTCTCTCTCTCTGTCTCTCTCTCTCTCTCTCTGTCTCTCTGTCTCTCTGTCTCTGTCTCTCTGTCTCTCTGCTCAGTCCTGTGTTTTGTATTGCCTGGGATCCCCAGCAGAGCTTGGATTGTGACACTCCTTACGGTGGCTCGTCATTAGATTACACACACACGCACGCACGCACGCACGCACACACACACACACACACACACACACACACACACACACACACACACACACACACACACACACACACACACACACACACACACACACACACACACACACACACACACACACTGTGAGCCTGGGACCAACCCCCAGAGAGAACCCAGATCTCACCACACCATCTGATATAAATCACACACGGTGGCTTCACCACATGAAAGACCAACGCCAGCCTCAAGCAGCTGTTGCTCTGTAGACTGATTGCCTACGGAGTGTGTGTGTGTGTGTGTGTGTGTGTGTGTGTGTGTGTGTGTGTGTGTGTGTGTGTGTGTGACTGGGTTGTTAGAGGAGTGTGTGTGTGTGTGCCCACGTGTGTGTCTGTCTGACTGCCCACAGAGAGGCTGAGGGACACTGCATGTTAAAGAACAATATCATCTCTACCCTCGTCTCCTAGTTAAAAAGCTCAGTACATCTTGGAAATACAGCCAGGCAGACATTTTCCTCATCGCTGTGAGCGAAATGCATTTTTTAATCTCTGCAGAAAATAGGTCATAGTTGTGAGCTCTAAATCTGCCATTTTCCCTCCAAAACCTTTTTTAGGAAGTCTGTATATGGATGATGTCATTCAAAGGATGTTATCTCCCTTCCTGGGCCTCTGTGCTTGTTTCACTATTAAATAACCAGGAGAAACAGTGTGGTCATTATTGACCAGAATGTATTCTGTTTGAGTGTATACTTTGCTTGTGCTTATAGACAATGCTGTTTCATATTTGCAAAAGTATCAAGCACATGAGTGCATTGCAATGTTTTTCTTATGCAGACTGAGGGCTACAAATGGTGATTTTGAAATGGATTTTTAGTGTTTCAGGTAAGAAAGACACGTCTTGTTATTTTATCCACTTTTATTCTGCAATATGACCAATATTTTCTCATATTCAAGTGTGTATGAAAAAAAGTCACTGATTTCTTAAAAAGCTAAATACAATAAGCATTAGATCAAGGCACATACAAGACTGGGCCAAAGAGCATTCAATGCACTTTGGTTTTCAGTTCAGGAATTCTTGAAAGATGGGACAATTGTCCCGACTTTCAAGAATCCCTGAGCAACTTTGTAAAGAACAATTAACTTTGAAATTGTGGTAACATAGAAGTAGTAGTGTCTTCAATCTGGAAAAAAATACAAAATACAAAATCATAATCATAAACAAGGAAATCGGTGACGTTTGTATTCAAAAGAAAGCCATTTTTTTCTCTATGTCCATTTATCTTGCCCTGTTTATATCTAGTCTATGTTTGAGGGCCACGTTTGGATGACTAATGGTACAAGGTACTGGAGAATGGCATCCATGGTAGTTTAGCCAGATAGAGATATAGGGGGTTGTCAGCCTGGCCACCCTACATGGGTTAATATGTTAGGAGAGGGTCTCCTCTCCTCTCCTAAAGGTCTGTGTGCTTCATATGCCCTGTGCTGTGTTCTACAGGACTGCTTGACACACATACACACAGGCACTCACTCACGCTCGCAAGCACAATCACAAGGACACGTGCAGACACACACACACACACACACACACACACGCACACACACACACACACACACACACAAACGTGTTCTACCTGTGCTGTCTCTGTTTCTGTTTTTTCCAAACAGAAAAACTAAATGAATCCACACACTGAACAAAGCATAGATGTAAAGCACGACACCTCCATATCTAGTCCATGTTTCAAGAAATACACCCCTCTGGGTCTCTCTGGCTAGGTACATGTAGGCGACTGCTCTCTGCTTGTCTCTCCTCAGCGGAAGAAGGCAACACGCCTGCTGTCTCGCTGCTTCGCCCTGGTTCTTCTTAGTTAATCAGCTGTGTACTTTTGATCATCATGTCATTTCTTTTGCCTTTTTGTTGTTATCGAACAGCCACAAAAATAGTGTCAAAGGACCTGTGCTTTATTCTTCAAGTCTGATTGTTCAACACAGCAATGAAAACCCACTTTCACAGTTGACAAGTCATCATATCTCAGTAGAACAGAGTTTGTTTTTATACTTGGTTGTTAGGTAACCTTAAGCCAAAGGAAATACAGTACAAATTACTAAAAACCCCTAAAATATAGAATTGCAGTTTTAATTACAACATACACTGACCTGCGGCTCAGTGATGGGCCTACTGTCTGCAATGTGAACCATGTTTGTTCTCCTCTTCGTCATAAAATGTCCTTAAATATAAATTATATGGGCAAATGTACAGAAGAACATTGCTTTCTCAATCAGTCTTTTAGATCCAGTGTTTTATAACAATATCTTATAGCCACTTAGTTTCAAGTCATCACCGAACGCACTCATTTATAATAAAATGTCCTGCGTTATCAATATCATGAATGGGAGTGGTCTGAATCAGGTATTCCGCTGTCTCTGTAGCTCCTGTTGCTAATACTGGTCTCGCTGTGTGGGCTTTTGTACAGACTCAATCCATTCGGAGGGAAAATCGTATGTATCACAAACTCCTCTTTGGACACGGGCACGGGGTGTATGGGGATCATCTGAAAAGAGGCCTCTCGTATCTCCAAGATCGAGGTATCCTTCTTCGTTCCCGCCTCTGCGTAATCGTCCTTCCTCCGTCGGCCCTTGTTGTAGGTGCAATTCCTGGAAAACAGCGAACCCTTCCTGTGCACGTACCAGCACACAAGCGCCAGCATTATCATTGCCAACAGAGCCACAGCCCCTCCGATGATCGCGGCTAAAGGCAGACTGGAATTGTTGTAAGGCTCCTTTTCCTGTTCGCGGTTCAGAGTGGTGGTGGGGTTGTAGGCCTTCAGAGAACTGGTCTCTGTCTCGATGCAAACCGGAGTCTCGTCCGACAGGTAAATGTTGCTGGTCTCCATGGGAACCATGCATATCCTGTATGAGGATTCCGGTTCTAGAGCTGTCAGGAGGTACTCCGTCTTCTCCCCCTGTACGATGGTCTCCGTGATGGAACCAAATGAAGGGTTGTGGCCGAGTTTTAACCAGCTGAGCCTTAGGGCAGTCATGGGTACAGAAACCCTCCAGGAGATGTGCACTGTCTCTGCACTGCTCGACTTCACGCTGATCCTGATGATCTTTCTACCTGATGGTGTCGTAGTACTGCGGTGGTTCTTACTCAGTTCAGGCATTTTCACCACTGGTCTTTTAGTGACAAAGGAGGGCCATTGTGGATGTGAGGGGGGTAAGGTGTTAGAGACGGTGCTGGTCTCGAAGGTAGGGGCCCCCTGGCTCCCACCCAAGTCAGAGCCTCCACAGTCAAACAAGTCAGTAGACAGATCCTTTATAGCCATGCCCTTCACCTTGTCCGGCCCCTGGCACATAAACCCTCGAACGTTGACTTTTGTCGGCAGCGACCTTAACCAGTCTCTCACCCACTTCATCCGGCAAGTACACTGCCATGGGTTGTTACGGAGCAGGAGCTGCGTGAGGTTATCCAGGTCTTCAAACACTCCTTGAGGCAGACTGCTCAGGTTGTTGCCCGATAGATCCAGCCGATACAGCTGCCTGAGGAAAGCGAAAGCCCCGGCCGGCACCCGGTTGATGTGGTTGTCTTGGAGCTGCAATTTTTCAAGACTGGTTCCCGGTAAGTTAGCCGGCGGAGACGTCAGTGTGTTTCTCACCAGGGACAGCTCGGTGAGATTAATCAGGTTGATGAAGGCCATCTCGCCGATGCCGCGGTTGTTGAGTAGGTTCCCGTCCAGGACGAGTCTCTTTAGGTTGATCAGGTCCTGGAGGGACGCCTCCGATATCGACGAGATCCGGTTGTCGTCGAAGCGCAGCTCCTCGATGGTCTGCGGAAGGCCGGACGGGATGGTGCTCAGGTGGTTCCTGGACAGAAAAAGTAGTCTCAGGTGGGTGCTGTCCCTGAACGCTCCCTCCTCGATGCTAACCGCCGAGACAGAGTTATCATCCAGGTGTAGTTCCTCGATCAGCGGGATCTGACCCAGCGATGCATGCGTAATCATCCGAATATTATTCTCCTGTAGATGCAGCTCTTTGACTCCTATTGGCAGGTTTTGGGGGAACTCGTCCAGATTATTACAGTACAGATAGATCTTCTCAACATTGCTTAGCCTCTTCAGATCGGTGGGGATACCAGCACTCTTGATCCTGTTGTTTTGGAGGAAGAGTACAGTAGCATCCAGCGGAATGCCAGTAGGAATAGAGGTGAGGCCTCGATCATTACAGTAGATGAAGGTCCCATCACAGCGGCAGGCCGATGGGCAGGAGGCTGAGGTCACCAGAGGGTTAGCCAGACCCAAGAGTAGTCCTACTCTGGTCAGGAAGAGGAGGAAGTTCTTGCATTGGGCGGTCATCTTGTTTGGAGGTTGTGGCGTCTGGTGTAGTCTGGCAGTGTGATCACTCAGGAACCCTTAGGGAGGAGACAGAAGGGTAAAGTTAATGCACAAGGCCTTTAAAAGGAAGCCAACATTCTTGTTTCTAGTAATTGCTGTTTGCTTGAATTGTGTTGCCTCAAGCTCTTTCCGCAATAAACGTTCTGCAATATATTATATTGTTCGTAGGCCCTATGCAAACTATTAAATTGATATAAATTGTTACTATTACGATTGACCAAACACAGAAAATGAATTAAAGCAACTAGCGAGGCTAAAACTAGTTTGAGTGCAAAGGGCTGTTTTCAAGGAACACACATAACGTTAGTACATACATTCCCATTAGACTCTAGAAACTTCACAAGTTTACAATGTTTTTCCCTTTTCCTCATTTCTTGTTTGTAGATAAGAAAATCCTTTAACATCTGGCCTCTCTTCTGAATTCAATCCCTGTGCTTGGGCTTTAGCTTGTAAAATGTAATAGCTTGGCCTTGGTTGTTTTACACGTTTCTGTATCTTTCTCAAGGCTGCCTTTCATTGCTGCTAGTGTGTGTGTGTGTGTGTGTGTGGGGGGGGGGGGGGGGGGCATGAACAAAGTCAGGCCTTGTAAATGAACTGTTGTGGAAACGTCTCTCTTGCTCTCTGTCTTACATTCTTACATTAATCTGGCCTAGAGCTCACAAGGTGGTAGAAACGTTTCTATTTACAGAAGGAGAAAAACAGAAAACATTCCTCAAGAAATAACGGTGTCAGTAGAACAAGTCTTCTGAGGGAGATTCTTTGCATTGCTGGTCAGATTCCTAGGTAGCAGTGGCAGTGCTTTGCAGACTCAATACCAAATGTGGAACAATGTAAACCAAACTGCACTCATCAGTCATCCATTCACTAACTACATGGCTGAACTGTTCAGTGCTTGGCTGTGACTGGTAGCAATAACTGATTTAGAGCAGTTAATATTGCATGAATAATCACATTTAAGTTACCTTTTAACACAGCAGTATATTTGTAAGTAGAAGTTGTCATGTGCTGTTTCTCTATACACAGCCACAAACACCAAGGAAACAGCAAACTGTTTCTTAACTAGCACTGCAACAACAAGAGGTCATGACCTCAAATTAATATGGCAAAACAGTAGGTGCAAACTGCTTGTCTGTCTTTCTCCTTTAGTTTATACTGTGACCAGTGAAGTGTGGTTTCCCTTTTAATTAGACAAGTACTGATTTATTACTTTAATTAAGCATTCATGTACTGACCTCTCCTTCCACCACGTCTCATTAGAAAACACACACACACACACACACACACACACACACACACGCACACGCACACGCACACGCACACACACACACACACACACACACACACACACACACACACACACACACACCATTATTAGAAACCTTGGTTTGGTCAGTGAGGTGTAAAGAAGCCACAGCCAACATCCAATCATAGCTGTCATACCTGAAGGATCCGTAAATAATCCTTCTGCAGCCACACAAGAATCCTTTCCCCATCCAGCAGATGGAGATGTATGTTGAAATCTTTTCTATTAATCCTTTTCAGAAAGGAAAAGTTTATTAGCGTAGTAAGAGAGAGAAGGTCTTTGCTTATACCCTTGGTTATATTGTGACCCGGGTCAGTGTGTTTGAACTAAACTGATCCGTGTTTGTTCGCTGACCCTCCTCTTGTGTTGTCAGCCCTGCTCAGGCCTCTCAGGCCATCAAAGGTTTTGTCATGGAAGATAAGCCAGTAGAAAAAGCATCTCCACTCAGACTGAAAGACAAAGCTGCAGTCTTCCTCCTCTCAAAAGCACAAGATTTCGGGGGGTGGGGGGTAATATTAAAAAGGAATGTCCCAATGGTAGTAGTAGTAGTAGTAGAGCCCTTGTATCGTCCAACTCAGCAACTCCAATAACCCCAAATTAGATGTCTTTGTGTTACATAGAGGCCCCCTCCTCTTAGGGTAGAGATTTGAAGCTGAGGTTAGGTCCTCTCAGGAAAGGGGAGGGTAACTCCAGCAGGCTCTCCACAGAAAAGAAAAGAATACCCAAAGCTGGACTGAGCCATGCCAATACCAACCCTGCTTCCTAAGACTCACTCCAGGGCTGTATCACTTATGTACTCCAGCCTTGCAGGAAACACAGAATGGCGTTTTCCATGAATCCAGGGCTAGTGAAGTTCTAGATACTCCAGTAACAGAGTGGTACGTACTCCTCAAGAGACCTGTGGACGGCAGGACAATGGTCGGATCGCTTCTCCCAGGCCCAGCCTCGTAGTAGCTTGTTCCCTTATGGTCACACACCTGCTCTCTGGACCATGTGGTGTCCTGCTTCTATTCCTGTACCCACACTATTCTGCATTGGTTGGTTCTCTGAAAAACAGCCAAAGAGACAAAGATCAACGTTATTTAACATCCATAGGCTATTAGCAATCAATGTAACATCTGTCAGACAGACAGTGTCTGTAAGTATGAGGAGTGAAGGGAAATCATTGGGAAACGTCCCTGGTTAAAAGTAATGCACTTTATAGAGAATAGGGTTCCATTTGAGACACAGATTTCAAGGTTAATGGATGTCATATGGCCTGCTGCCTGGCCTAAATGCAAAGAAACACACAGCATGGTGCCATTAAGTCTACCTCTGTCTGTTCAACTCCTTCTTCCTTCCTTCACTCTCATCAAACAATGCATGTCTTTTTTAATTATAGAGGACAATGCTTTAGGGAAATTCAGATTTAATGAAAGGTGGATTCAGAAATCTCTAACAGAGAAGAGGTTGTGAAGATCCTATTTATTCTATGTTAAATCTCTGTATATGCTAAATCTCTGTATAGGTTAAATCTCTGTATAGGCTAAATCTCTGTGTAGGCTAAATCTCTGTGTAGGCTAAATCTCTGTATATGCTAAATCTCTGTATAGGCTAAATCTCTGTGTAGGCTAAATCTCTGTGTAGGCTAAATCTCTGTATAGGCTAAATCTCTATGTAGGCTACATCTCTGTATAGGCAAAATCGTGAGGAATAAAACATCTAACAACAGTACACATGGTATGAACACTAGCCGGGATGAGATGGGTTATGGGAGTTGAGACTGAGTCAGAGCCCCTAAAGCTTATTACATGTATCTGTAGATCAGGGGGATTTATTTAGCTTTGCCTGAATTAGCCTGGGAGAAAAGCCTGTGCTGCTTCTCTTTGATAGTGGACATAGTTGGTGAGACCCAGATTAACCGCTGTGTTCACTGTGGATTTTTATTTTTAAAAGATAAAACGTTTTTCTCCCCCCTAGCAGCTTGCTCAACCGTGATTGTGTGCATTGCCCTTTCCACCCCCCCAACCCTAATATCAGCCCCTCCCCCCCAGCACCCCTCCCCCCCATCTTCTCTGTGGTGATGGTAGAAAAGAATGTCTTTCCATATGAAAAGCGTCCGTGATCTAGACCCCTGTTTCCCTCTTGTTCCCTCCTGTCTTGCTCAGTTCACTGCCTCAGCTGACACTGCTTCGTTTTTCAACCGGAGCTGATGCTTCATTCTGGGTTGTGTCCTAAATGGCACCCTATTCCCTATATAGTGCAGTACTTTTTCAAAAGTAGTTCACTATGTAGGGAATAGGGTGCCATTTGGGACGAAGACTTGGCCTCTGAGTTTCTGACTAAGATTAAAGAATGCAATCTGCTCTGTTCTCAGAAAAGAAAAGGGGTCGCTTCTAGACAGAAGCTATGACCAGGGCAACACGCCCCTGAGCAAGGCCCCCTAAGGCGGCCTCTCTTGCTCCTGAGTGAAATGAAACTCCCTCCTCTGTTCACACTGCTCAGAAATGTACATGTGAGATAAAGCTCATTTGAAAGGCTCATGAATACAACTGGGCCAGCCACCCTACCCGTGTTCCAGCAGCACCTTTCGCCCTTACTTTCACCCCACCCTCCCTCAATCCCTCACTCACACACACACACACTATCTCTCTCACACACGCGTGTTGTACTTCTATCCTCGTGGGGACCTAAAATGTATTTCCATTCAATTTCCTATTTTCTCTAACGCTAAACCTAACCCTTACCCTAGCCTCAACCCTAAACCTAACCCTTACCCTAGCCTCAACCCTAAACCTAACCCTTACCCTAGCCTCAACCCTAAACCTAACCCTTACCCTAGCCTCAACCCTAAACTTAACCCTTACCCTAGCCTCAACCCTAAACCTAACCCTTACCCTAGCCTCAACGCTAAACCTAACCCTTACCCTAGCCTCAACCCTAAACCTAACCCTTACCCTAGCCTCAACCCTAAACTTAACCCTTACCCTAGCCTCAACCCTAAACCTAACCCTTACCCTAGCCTCAACGCTAAACCTAACCCTTACCCTAGCCTCAACGCTAAACCTAACCCTTACCCTAGCCTCAACGCTAAACCTAACCCTTACCCTAGCCTCAACGCTAAACCTAACCCTTACCCTAGCCTCAACCCTAAACCTAACCCTTACCCTAGCCTCAACCCTAAACTTAACCCTTACCCTAGCCTCAACCCTAAACCTAACCCTTACCCTAGCCTCAACGCTAAACCTAACCCTTACCCTAGCCTCAACGCTAAACCTAACCCTTACCCTAGCCTCAACGCTAAACCTAACCCTTACCCTAGCCTCAACCCTAAACTTAACCCTTACCCTAGCCTCAACCCTAAACCTAACCCTTACCCTAGCCTCAACGCTAAACCTAACCCTTACCCTAGCCTCAACGCTAAACCTAACCCTTACCCTAGCCTCAACCCTAAACCTAACCCTTACCCTAGCCTCAACCCTAAACCTAACCCGTAACCCTAACCCAAAATGTAACTCCTAACCACTAACCACTAACGCCTAACCCTAATCTTAGCCCTAACCCTAATCTTAGCCCTAACCCTAATCTTAGCCCTAACCCTAATCTTAGCCCTAACCCTAATCTTAGCCCTAACCCTAATCTTAGCCCTAACCCTAATCTTAGCCCTAACCCTAATCTTAGCCCTAACCTTAATTGTAACCCTAAACCTAACTCCTAAGCTTCAAATAGCCTTTGTTCTCATGGGGATGTGGGAAATGTCCCCACGAGGGAGAATTTTCCTTGTTTTATTATCCTTGTGGGGACGTTGGGGGATTTTAGGTCCCCACAAGGATAGAAGAACAAACCCATACAGACACACACACACCCTCTCTTTTAACAACCTACTACTACACCTTACATTAAACCTGGCCCGCTGGTGTGTGTGTGTGTGTGTGTGTGTGTGTGTGTGTGTGTGTGTGTGTGTGTGTGTTCCACTAGCTGCCATTTAAGTGTGCTCCTGTAGAACATGGACGAGAGTCGGCAATTTAACACCTGTAGCCTATGGAGAAGATTATGGAAATGAGAGGCTTGTAACCCGATTACAGCTCCAGTCCTGAGATGCTGTTGCCTGATGACCGCACACACACACACACACAGTCTTGTACAGCTGAACTTGTGGGGGGACACAATTCAGTTCCATTAAAAATCCTATTTTCCCATAACCCTAAACCTATGAGTACTCTTACCTGAACCTTAACCCAAAAACCTAACCTTAACCCTAACCCTAAACCTAACTCAAGCTCCGAACCCTAAAACTAACCCAAGCTCCGAACCCTAAACCTAACTCGAGCTCCGAACCCTAAACCTAACTCAAGCTACGAACCCTAAAACTAACCCAAACTCCGAACCCTAAACCTATCTCAAGCTCCGAACCCTAAACCCAACTCAAGCTCCGAACCCTAAACCCAACTCAAGCTCCGAACCCTAAACCTATCTCAAGCTCCGAACCCTAAACCCAACTCAAGCTCCGAACCCTAAAACTAACCCAAGCTCCGAACCCTAAACCTAATTCTAATTCTCACCCTAAACCTAACTCAAGCTCCTGTTTATATTCTTGTAAGGACTTCTGGTCCCCACGTCCACACTGACACACCACTCTCTCTCTCTCTCTCTCTTAATTCAATTTCAATTCAATTTAAGGGGCTTTATTGGCATGGGAAACATATGTTTACATTGCCAAAGCAAGTGAAATAGAAAATAAACAGAAGTTTAAAAAAAAAACATTTAAAAAATGAACATTAAACATTACACTCATAGAAGTTCCAAAAGAATAAAGACATTTCAAATGTCATATTATGTGTTGTAACGATGTGTTGCTCTCATAGAGAGAGACAAAGACAAAGGATTTGACTTTCTTTGTACATATACTGATTAATATGATGGAGCAGTCTTCCTGGCTTGTCACCCAGTCTCACCCTGACATGATGACTGCCCCTGACTCAGTGTCCAGCCTACAGTGAAAGGAACAGGTGACTTGTTACTAATGTAAGACTGACGCTAGTCCATGTGCACAGGGCTGGGGAAAGACCCAACATTTATTTTGCATGATGCATTGAACATAGAGTCCCTTTTTAAAAAGAGTTGCTATTATTGGGGGAGTTCTGGGAATAGGTTAGAGTTCTGGCTGAGGTAGGGAGGTGGTGTTTGTTTAGGTGGTGTGGTCTGTTTAATAGTATTGTAGCAGGGAGGGTCCTGAGACTTTTTTTGTGGTGTGTTGCCGGGTAGTGTTCCTCTCTGAACCAAGTAGGGGCTATCCTTCATGGTTAGTGCAGACAGCTTGAGTCCCTGGCCTGGTTGGCTGGTTGGCTTCTTGGCTGCCTTTTTCCACGCTTATCGGGTTTCTCACTTATCGGGTGGCTTCATTCTATTGTTCATTACCAGACATGCAGGAGGGCCCTCTGCTCTGTCCACTGAGGGGATTTGGATTAGATGTTCAAAGGTTTTGGTCAATTGTTTTAATAGCGTTCTCATATTTGAATTCATTAATTTTGTAGAGCTTTGTTTTTATACTGTATAGTTTGTTTTGATCTATCGACACAAACACACACACATCCACTTCTTCCCCAACACAAACACACACACATCCACTTCTTCCCCAACACACACACACACACACAAACACTTCTTCCCCAACACACACACACATCCACTTCTTCCCCAACACACACACACACACATCCACTTCTTCCCCAACACAAACACACACACATCCACTTCTTCCCCAACACAAACACACACACATCCACTTCTTCCCCAACACACACACCAATGTTTTTAACAGTGATGTGAGGTGGAAAAGGGTGCAAGGTTTTTTGGGTGATGGATGTCTCTCCCTATCGTCCTAATAAGCTCCTCCTATAGACGGCAGGAGGTTTTTGTAAACCGCCATAACCGGCTTCCGCTCCACTGAATGTGGACTAGCAAAATTTGTATGATTGTGTGTTGACACACACACACACAGACACACACACTTTCAGCTAGCGGAGGGAAAGATAATGTCAGAGACTAACACAAAACCACAGGACGTGATAGATTATAGCCACAGCTAGAGAGATTTAAGTCTAGAACTCCTGCATCCAAAATAGTAACCCATTCCCTATATACACTAGAGCCCAATGAGCCCTGGTCAAAATTAGTGCACTATATTGGGAATGTACAGATGTAGGATCTTAAGTTGAACACTCTGGTGCAGGGGAAATGTTAAATTCGTAGTGTATTTTAGGTTTAAAAGGGATTTGGAAGTTTGTCATTTCCACTTTGAAATTTCAGATGTAATTTTCCCTTACGAATAATGTATCAACCCTTACAAAAATGTCCGTTAATTATAATCCACATAATAAATCACATGTCCTGTTGCTGCAGGATTATTTTTATGCTGTAGCAAACTGGCTCAAATGAAGATCCTACATCTGTAGTTCCATTTGTGACGCAGCCAAGGGCCTAAGACATATGCTCTCTGGACACAGATCCCAGAGAGAAACAAAGAGATCTGTGAAAACTGAAGCAATTTGGAAACAATTTCATGGCTGTCAAGAAGTATTTTAGATTAAAACGTCTTTTTTAAGTTTCTTTACAAAGTAAGTGATAAAATTACATGGACTGAATTATTAGAGGAAACAGTTAAAATTACCAAAGTTTCTGTGGTTAAATATTCAAGAGTTATAGAATGCATTTAAATCACTGTATAGTTCTCCATTGGGAAATCAATGATGTATTTGTACGTGTTGTAGTTTATTTATTTAGATCACAACATAGTTATAGATAGATTGTAACTACACACATAGCATGCTATGGAAATACTGTTGGTTGGTCAGAAGCTTAGAAGTGAGGCTGAGTCTTGCATTTAACATCTTGGAAGATAAATATACATTTTAGGCAAAAGGAAAAACAACAACCATAGAATTTAGAATTCCCAGTTTCATTTGTTTTAGAAGGTAGACTGTAGGTTATACCTTTTATTGATGTTTACCCTTACTGTCAGTTTATTTATTTTGTTTCCTTTCTGCTTCTGGCTTTGATTTTAGAGGAACAGATTTTTTATTCTTTAGGATAAATAATAGATTATTTTACTGTACCCCCAGGCACCTTCGCCAGCTGTCTCCATTTGTCACTATTCTAAGTAATTGTTAGAAAAAGAGAAAGCGTGAGCGAGGAGGGCCGCATAGGGCCTACTGTGGAGCTACTGGGGCCCACTGGGTCTTACCCAGGCCTACTGGGGTGCACAGACACAAAAGAACATTCATGAATGCATCTGAATTCACAGTGAGGGAGACAGACAGGCAGGCCGTGTTTCAGAAAGATAATCTATCATAGTTTAGTTTCAGGGATTGAGGTTTGGTGCGTAACCTCCCTTCTGTTGTTATCGGTTAGATGGGATGAACAACAACACTGTTACCAGACCATTTGGGCTTATAGAGCAGAGAGAGAGGGGATAGAGGCGGAAAGGGGTCTGGGGACGACGGGGGATCTATAGAAGAGAGAGTGAGATAGAGAGAGAGCGAGCGTGAGGTCTGTGGTAGACGGGTGTCTCTCCATTGTAACACTCTAAAAGGAAAGCCAGATCAGTCTGTTGCTGCAGCAGCTGCATGGTTTTTACCACACGGGGGTGGTAGGCACTGCAAGATGGAGGAACCAGCCGTGTGTGTGTGTGTGTGTGTGTGTGTGTGTGTGTGTGTGTGTGTGTGTGTGTGTGTGTGTGTGTGTGTGTGTGTGTGTGTGTGTGTGTGTGTGTGTGTGTGTGTGTGTGTGTGAGTGTGTGGACTGTTGCACTTCTGGTGCTTGGCTGTGTAGGTTGTAATCGGCTAACAGAACCGCTGTCAAGGAATGGGGCCTCCTACTGTTCTAAAGGACAGCAGGCATGGGCATGGACAGTCAGGGCCGTAGCTTATTATACTGTAGGCCCTTTAGCCTTCATTCCATGTTAAGGCTCACATATTTGACTCAAGCAAATGAAAGGAATTGGGGTGCTTTGTGAGAAAAGCTCATTTTCCTTCTTGCCTTTTACATTTCTCTTCTTTATTCTCTTTATCTCTCAGTATAATTAGTGATTTCATTCTGGTAGGATTGGAATTGGTGATTAAAAATAGCCTTATTGTTTCATTAATGATGGATGGAATTGAATTAGGCCTAAATGTTGAGAATACGATTACAAATGTAGAGAATACTTGATTGGATTTAGAAGTATTGTAAAAGGCCTATCTAATTCTAAAAATGACCGCCCAGTTTAGTCCAAATAAAAAGTTAAAGCAGAACATGTAGAATATCTATATCTAATATATGTCTAGTAGATGACACGTGCATGTATGGTTGAACGTGATGTAAAGGGACTATCTATTTCTAATCATTACTTCCTCCGTTTAGTCAAAATGTCCAAGGTAAAAAGGCAACAAAATACATGATCATATTATTCTCAGTCCTTTGTCTAGATAAACACATGTCTGTAGTGACCTGGTTAGCCAACTAGACTGATCTAATCCAGTTAAGGAGATTCTTCCCTGTGAAAACCAATTGACCAGTGACTTTGCCCTGGGGCAGTCCACACAGTAGAACAATAGGCTAGCTCTGTCTCCCTACCCTGCCTGACTGACAGACTGATGTAAACAGACCAGGCTACTTGGCAATAGCTAGTAGCCATTTTGTTTTTTTAAATCCGTGATTAAGACTTGCTTTCATTAGTGTAGCCTGGAGCAGTGTATTGCTAAATAGAATGATCTGGTATAGGCTACTGGAATCAGACATGCTCTTGTGATAACCTGTTTTGTTTCAGCTATCTGCCAATGGCTAACATTTTGTTTTAATCTGTCGGGTATTACAGCAAAGTTACCTTTCAAGGAATTCCTTTTAAATGTGTAATCAGTTTGTATATTGAAACTACAGGCCTAGACATGTGGTTTTGATGTCCAGTTGTTTCTAATGTGAATTGTGTCCTGAATAGTGGATTGGGACTTAAACACCATTTCACCTAGATCAATGGCTGAGTTAATTTCATCACCCGATAGGCCTATTGCCCAACTACATGTCACCTGGCTTGCTGCCTTAGATGTTAGCAAATAACCAAGTCCTCAATACACACATAGGCTATGTCCCTATAACAACACTTTTGATCACAGGAGAGGAAACAAAGCGCATTTCCAGTAGCAGTGTTCTTGCTACACTCTTAGAAAAAAGGGTTCCAAAAGGGTTCTTCAGTTATTCCCATAGAAGAACCCTTTTTGGTTCCAGGTAGAACCCTTTTGGATTCCATGTAAAGTTCTAACTGGAACCAAAAGGGTTCTACCTGGAACCAAAAAGGGTTATCCAATGGGGACAACCGAAGAACCCCTTTAGGTTCTAGATAGCACCTTTTTTTTCTAAGAATGTTCGTTTAAAAAAAATCATAGATAAATAGCCAATACAAATCAAATCAAATTGTATTCGTCACATGCGATGAATAGAGTAGACCTTGAAATGCATACTTACAAGCCCTTAACCAACAATGCAGTTTTAACAGAAGTAAGAACACCTGATTATTTAGTAGGCCTAATGCGCAGTTCAGTGACCTTGTGGTAATATTAGATAGGCATATTTGATATCATTATTTTGATCATCCGTAGGATAAAATAGAGAATGCCAATTAAGACTGGACTTTCATTCACACTGACTACGCATCGTCTAATAGGCAAGCTACATACAGTATGTTGATCATAGGCTTAACATTAGTGTGGGAATCTGTTTGATGGAGACCTATTAAACCGATTATATAACCGGCTCAATCAGATAATGCTGGTGTTATCATCTAACCAAACCGCGCTTCCTTTTTTCTGCTCTCCTCTATTCGATAGAGACTATAGGTCATTATCTTAAGAAATATGTGATTGGGACATGAACGAGCTATGATGTTGTCTCTAGCTTATCACCATCTATTTTATGGCGTATTATTTTATGGCGTATTATTATACGAACACAACTGCATAGGGTTGGCGTGAAAAACGCTCCGGGTATGTGGCTATGGCATGCGGAGAGGGAGAGGAGCTTGTATGTTTTTTGCGCACACAGAAATAACACACCACACATTGAAATGCAGCTTGGCTACCCCTAACACCATTTGTGGTGATAACGCACATGATGCACATGGACAATTCCCTCCCAAAAGTCGAGTTGATCCATGTCGCTGAGCTTTTTGTGGCGGTGGGAGAGGAGAGAAGAGCGAGACAAACTCCCACCGTCTGCGAGAGCTGCATTTAGCGGAGTTTTCCCATCGTCTTAAGCTGCCCTCCGTGACAAACCTCCGCTCTCCTTCTCTACCAGATCAGCATCGTAATTTAATACACTCACAGGGGTGTCTTCCAGCTCCTCCGAAGCTTGCTAGGCTACACTCTTAGAAAAAAAGGTGTTATCTAGAACCTAAAGGGGTTCTTCGGCTGTCCCCATAGTGCATCCCTTTGAATAACCATTTTGGTTCTAGGTAGAACCATATTGACTTCCCTGTAGAATCCTTTCCACAGAGGGTTGTACCTGGAACCAAAAAGGGTTATCCTATGCGGGCAGCCGAAGAACCCTTTTGGAACCCCTTTTTCTAAGAGTGCCAGATGCTTAGACCGCTCATTCTTCCCAGATATACTACTGTAAAAGTTTACAGTGTAGTGTTTGTCTTTTATGCAGTTATATCTCCACGATTCATTCCATTATATATGCACCTTCAGAATCCCTCAGTAGTCTATCCATTTGTAATTTGAAAGATATCGTAGTGAATACGGGATAGAAAGATAACTCCGCGGTCCCTGTTGCTTCCTTCCGCGGAGGAGTTGAGAGGGTTTGGATAAAGACTTTATTTATCCGGATCAGTCTAGTCAGCCAGCCGTATGAACGAGCTAGCGGAGCGTCATTGCGGTACTCCGTCTTCGTGGTTGGTAGAGCTACTTGCAATGCGGAGAGAGGGACAGACAGACACGGAGGAAAAGGCTGCATTGCCGCCAGAGGTAAAATTGAGCTGCGAGCTGCTGGTTTCTCTCGGAACGTATCGTCTACCCTATCAGAGAAAATATGCATTTGGCAAGAGACACACGTCTAGCAAAGGAGCCTGGTGTATTGGAAAGTGACTAGAAAATTAAGAATATTAAGGAATAATCTATGTGTTTTAGTTTCATTTAGTGCTCTATATTCTGCATAATGATAAACTCTCCAGAACAAGCTTGGTTTTTATGTTGTGAGCTGTGTGGTTGAATTATAGGTTAAACAACCACATGCATACATTTGTTCTGTTATTTGGTGTAAAATGCCCTCTTAATCGCTCACCATCATACTCAAAAAGAGATTTAAAAAAATACATTTGATTATGAAAGAAAACCGATAGCCTAGTGACAAGGCATAAACCCACAGCTGCAGAACTATTTATGATGGAACATGTATGCAGCTGTCCTCATTTGAAATAACCAGAAATAGATTTATTCAAATCTTCTCACTTTTTTATTTCCTTCTTTAGAAAAATGGGGATACAGGAAAAGAGAAATGCAATAGAACTCCAGCACAACATTTAAGACACTTACCTCCTGAATGAACCAAGAAGTAAAAAAACAAATAAATATCCTCCCTAGAAAAGCAGTCTGTAAAATAGAATATATTCCAATCCAAAACAGGGAGGATAGAGAATATCTTCAGATCCAAAAAGCCCACTCTTGAACACCAACCGAATGCTACAGTATAGCTCTGGTATCAGTTCTGTAGTCTGTCTGAAGCTGTAGCAGCAGTACTGGTCTGGTGTGTGTTTATTGGTCCTCACATACACACCACATACACACTCCAGTCCGCTGGCTGTGGTAAAGAGCCCAGGAATGGCAGGACAGATCGCTTGGGCAGAGCGCACTACAAGTGTGAACTTACATCAGCCTCTAGCGCTTCAATAGAGCTAGATAGATAGATGTCATCTGGGGGAGGGGCCTCGCTCGCTCTCCCTAGCTTGCTCGGTCCCCTTTCTCTTTCTCTTTCCCTCTCTCTCTCTCTCTCTCTCTCTCTCTCTCAGTGGTTGAGGGCGCAGTGTTATGTAAAGCCGCTAGGGGGAGTAGAAGAAAGGGATTGGACGTTCTGAGCCTATCGTATGCGAAGTGTGTGTGTAGCGGTAAACAGCAGTGAGAAGATGATGCTGCTCTGAAAGGAGAGGAAACGAGAGTACGCGCATTGTCCTGGCAGAGGGAGGGAGAGGATGTGTGTGTCAGGGAAATGTGGGTTGTACCGTATGCTTCACTTTTGTTTATAATCTATTTCACTTGCTTTGGCAATGTAAACATATGTTTCCCATGCCAATACAGCCCCTTAAATTGAAATTTAATTGAAATTGAAAGAGGGAGAGAGAGAAGGAGATGATTCTTATCACTTATCAAATATGGGATACATACACTACCGTTGAAAAGTTTGGGGTCACTTAGAAATGTCCTTGTTTAAGAAAGAAAATAACATTTTTTGTCCATTAAAATAACATAAAATTGATCAGAAATACAGTGTAAACATTGTTAATGTTGAAAATGACTATTGTAGCTTGAAACAGGATATTTTTTATGGAGCACAGAGGCCCATTATCAGCAACCATCACTCCTGTGTTCCAATGGCACGTTGTGTTAGCTAAATAGTACCCGTAAAACACCAGTCTCAACGTCAACAGTGAAGAGGCGACTCCGGGTGCTGGCCTTCTAGGCAGAGTTCCTCTGTCCAGTGTCTGTGCTCCTTTGCCCATCTTAATATTTTCTTTTTATTGGCCAGTCTGAGATATGTCCTTTTCTTTGCCTCTTCCCTGTTGACGTTGAGACTGGTGTTTTGTTGGTACTATTTAATGAAGCTGCCAGTTGAGGACTTGTGAGACGTCTGTTTCTCAAACTAGACACTGTAATGTACTTGTCCTCTTGCTCAATTGTTCACCATGGCCTCCCACTCCTCTTTCTATTCTGGTTAGAGCCGGTTTGCGCTGTTCTGTGAATTAAGTCGTACACAGCGTTGTACGAAATCTTCAGTTTCTTGGCAATTTCTCACATGGAATAGCCTTCATTTCTCAGAACAAGAATAGACTGACGAGTTTCAGAAGAAAGTTTCTGTTTCTGGCCATTTTGAGCCTGTAATCGAACCTGGAAATGCTGATGCTCCAGATACTCAACTAGTCTCAAGAAGGCCAGTTTTATTGCTTCTTTAATCACAACAACAGTTTTCAGCTGTGCTAACATAATTGCAAAAGGCTTTTCTAATGATCAATTAGCCTTTTAAAATGATAAACTTGGATTAGCTAACACAACGTGCCATTGGAACACAGGATGGTTGCTGATAATGGGCCTCTGTACGCCTATGTTGATATCCCATAAAAAATCGCCAGTTTCCAGCTACAATAGTCATTTACAACATTAACAATGTCTACACCCCAAACTTTTCAACGGTAGTGTATGTTTTTTATGTGGTGTGTATCAGTACACAGTAATAAAGCAATGGGCAAAAACTAGAAAGAGAGGAGTGTGTTTCGGTCAAACAAGTGTTGTGTGAAAGCTGCACGTGTAGATGAAAGGTGTGTGTGTGTGTGTGTGTGTGTGTGTGTGCTCATTTGATGCATATGTTTAGCACACTGTGTTTTGTGCCTCTGCCACACACACCTGAGTCTCTGTGAGTTTGTCTGTACTGCTTCTGTCTCTGCTTCCACTCTGTTTCGAGTTGTGTTTCAGGTCTTAATTCATTCAAACTGAGGGTGTGGACTCTGGTACCACACAGCAGCAGTGAGTCAGCCTGTTAGTAGAGGTTCTGCTGCAGGGTTGACCCAGGCCCTGTTTGTGTGTGTGTGTTCTGCCGAAGAAAGGATCCAGGACCATGTACCATGTACTTCATAAAGTATTTAGACCCCTTGACCTTTTCAACATTTTGTTAGTTTACAGCATGTGGCCAAATACTAAAATACTAAACTTTTGACCACTTTAACACATATGAGTGAATTTGTCCCAATACATTTGGTGCCCTGTAATGGGGGGGACTATGTACAAAAAGTGCTGTCATTTCTAAATGGTTCCCCGATATGGATGACAATACGCTCAAATTACATCTGCCAGTCTGTAACGCTCTGGGCGTAGTGGGTGCAAAGTCAGGCGCAGGAAGCAGAGAGTTCAGGGTAGTGCTTTTAATTGCACACACGGCGAACATAAGCCACCCCACGAAATACAGGGCGTTCACAAAACACTGGGACTCAAACAGTCCGGAGAAAACCCAACAAACGAAACACAGGGCACACACTAAACACTGGGACTCAAACAGTCCGGAGAAAACCCCACAAACGAAACACAGGGCACACACTAAACACTGGGACTCAAACAGTCCGGAGAAA